>NC_051229.1:30593098-30805598 GCF_015220715.1 Pygocentrus nattereri
ATCAGCTTGTTGAGGATGCTGAGATGGTCTGTGTTAAACTTGTTGCATGTTCGATGATCAATATCTACAGACTGTTCAATTAAAGTGAATTCAGCAGATTATATTCAAAATTGTATTCAAATAGTCGATTGAAAGTCTACGGAATGTATTCACTGCTGCTACGTCATGGCTGTGTTGTTAATATGTTGCTGAGAGTCTGTTGAATATTTATTTTATCTGAAAAGGACCACATTTTTAGATAAAGTGTTACCCTACAATATTTGCTTACATTAAAAACAAGTGTGATAATTACATTAAATTAAAATGAAATACAAATTACAGATGTGTGTCACGCCTCGGACCAACTCGCAGACTGAAACGGACTGCATTTCCCAGACTCCTTCGGGAGATCATGTGACTGCGTAACTTCCCATTGACTCAGAGTCTAAGTTGGACTACACCACCCACAATCCCAAAGGGGATCACATGACCTCTGACTCTGTTATACCAACCTATCAGCGCTCACAATCACCTGATTACTGACCTACTTCACCTGTGTATGTTTGTCACATGTTCAGAGCAGATAGTTTCTAAGCCTGGGCATAATAGAAGTATTATTTCTGATGACCTTTGCCTGTTTTTTGACCTCTGCTTGTTATCTCATTTTCTGATTTTGCTTGCCCTTTTCTGTACCTTTGCCTTGGACTCTTGGGCCTAATCCCATTTCTTATTTTTACCCCTACCCCTTGTTTTCAAGTGTAACCCTACCCCTTGATACTGAGTTAGAGTTACAAGGGGTAGTGGTTGAAATCCTTCCCCTGTGAAATGGGACGACCCTTCAAGAACCGGATATGTCAAGTTTTCTTCAGCGAGTTTTGCTTAAACAGACGAGACGAGGTTTTCCGGCCATTTCCAATACGTCGCCTCCGACCATGGTGATCGCCACTTGTGTGTCACTTGACAGGACAGGTGAATCATATTTAAAATAGCCTGGAAAAATATCCAGGACATGTTTTCCTGCTTTGTCTCCATACTACAGCAATAATGATATATCACACTGACATTCGCCTTTTATCTAAAGGAGACACCGGCGCTCGTGATTCATTCACAACTTCAGTTTCCCGCATCAATGAATCAAACGAGTCACCGAATGAAAACAGCACAAACAAAAAACTACATCACTTCATTAACAGCCACTAGCGCTGCTCTGTGGGCGACCATGCCGGTCTGCAGTGACAGCAGAGGAGGGGAAAGTTCAGCTCCTCACTGCTTAACTACGTTTAGGGCATCATAAACGGGACAACCCTACCCCTACATGTGAACACACAAAACGGAAGGGTAGGGCTAAGTGTTAGGGGCAAGGGGTGAAATGGGACTGGGCCTTGCTGTGTTTTTGGAACCCTTTTGCCTACCCTGTGACTACGTCTTCAGCTTGCCCCTTTGGTTTTGTTTGCTTGATGTTATGATCACCCTTGTGATCCTGCTACACCTTCTGGCTTTGAGCCTTGCTTGTACTCTGACTCCACTTTTGTCTGGTGAGAACATTATTCTCTTTATCTGCACACGTCTGAGTTCTGTTAACGGGTTACAGTGTGTATCTTTATTTCTTGTTAATACTTTATTTGTACTTCATTTGATGTCTGCACATCACTCATAAAGCAGAGAAACAGTGGATTTACATGGAACCGTAAAGAAAAAAATGAGGTAGAATGTATTTAGACACTTCTTCGATACATTCAAGGATTCAAGGATTCAAGGAGATTTTATTGTCATTCGCATCACATGGTACATGAGGTGGAACGAAATTAAGATCTCATGGTCCAGTTTACACCCAAGAGCTGTTATTAAAATAGATAAATAAATAGAAGTACACAAGAGAGGGAGAGTAGGAAGTTAGCAGCAATATGAAGTCCAGAGTGCAAGTTTGCTATAGCAGCATGATATTGACTTAGAGCAGTGGATAAAGTGTCTAGATAAAGTGTCTCAGTGCGGTTTAAAGTGACAGTGCCTGTAACAGTACTTGTTCTTGTAAGTGTCAGTTGGAATTTAGGAGCCTTACAGCTTCTGGTATGAAGCTGTTTTTGAGTCTGGTTGTTTTGCACTTGAAGCTCCGCAGCCTCCTGCCTGAGGGGAGTGGGACAAAAAGTGCATGTGCTGGGTGGGTGGGATCCTTCCTGATGCAGGTAGCCCTGCACCTGGAGGTGTAAATGTCTGTGGTGCTGGGGAGGCTGACTCCAGCAATCCTCTGTGCAGCCTTCACTACCCTCTGCAGTGCTTTCCTATCTGCAGCAGAGCAGCTTCCATGCCACACGTTGATGCTGGAGCACACGACGCTCTCCACCACACATCTGTAGAAGGAGGTGAGGACTGCCCTCCCGAGTCCAGCTCGTCTCAGCCTCCTGAGGAAGTAGAGCCGCTGATGTGCCTTCCTGACCAGAGTGGAAGTGTTGTTGCTCCAGGTGAGGTTGCTGCTCAGGTGCACACCCAAGTACCTGTAGCTGTCGACCACTTCCACCTCAGAACCTCCAATGTGCAGAGGGAGGTGGTCATGATGGCCCCTTCTGAAGTCCACAATCATCTCCTTCGTCTTCTTTACGTTGATGCAGAGGTTGTTTTCTCTGCACCAACCCTCCAGGTGTTCCACCTCCTGCCTGTAGTTGGACTCATCTCTGTTTGTGATGCATCCAACCACTGCTGTGTCGTCCGCAAACTTCACCATATGACAGCCTGGATGGATAGGTGAGCAGTCATATGTAAGCAGTGTAAACAGGAGGGGGCTCAACACACAGCCCTGAGGGGAGCCAGTGCTGAGGGTTATGGTGGGGGAGGAGATGTTGTGGATCCTCACAGACTGCGGCCTGTTGGCCAGGAAGTCTAGGACCCAGTTGCACATGGAAGAGCTCAGTCCAAGTGAGGAGAGTTTTGTTATCAGGGTCTGAGGAATCATGGTGTTGAAAGCAGATGTGAAGTCCACAAAGAGCATACGAACATAGGAATCCTTCTGCTCCAGGTGGGTGAGGGCAGTGTGGACCACAGAGGAGATGGCATCCTCTGTGGATCGATTCCTCCTGTACGCATACTGGTGTGGATCCACAGTGACGTTGATGGTGGCTTTGATGTGGGTCTGAACCAGTCTTTCAAAGCACTTTGTTACTATCGGCGTGAGGGCCACTGGCCGGTAGTCATTTAGACCCGTCACTGCAGAGCTCTTGGGGACCGGGATGATGGTGGCAGTCTTCATGCAAGAGGGGACTGCTGCCTGGATGAGGGAGGCGTTAAAGATGTCCGCCAGGACGTCCGAGAGCTGGTCGGCGCAGTCTCTTAGCACCCTTCCGGGGATGTTGTCCGGGCCAGCAGCTTTCCGGGGGTTGATCCTCCTCAGCGTCCTTCTTACTTCTGCTGGTGTCACGCTGAGGGGCTCCTCTCCTGGTGAGTGTGTGAGTTTGGTGCTGGGGGGGGTGTCAGGGTTCTCAAAGCGGGCGTAGAACTTGTTGAGGGCCTCAGGCAGGGATGGGTCTTTGGAGCTTTGTGCAACGTTGGATTTGTTGTCCGTGATGCACTTGATGCCCCTCCACATGCTCTGTGGATCCTGGGAGGAAAAGTGTCCCTGGATTTTCAGAGCATATGCTGCTTTTGCCCTCTTGACTCCAACAGTCAGCTCTCTTCTAGCCCTCCTGAGTTCACCTGAGTCCCCAGACCTGAAGGCAGCATCCCTGGCTTTCAGCAGAGAACGCACCTCTGCGTTCAGCCAGGGTTTCTGGTTCGGGTAGCAAGTCACAGTCTTGGTGGTAGTGACATCCTCCGTGCACTTGCTGATGTACCCGAGAACAGCAGATGTGTACTCCTCCAGGTCCAGCTCCCCCTCACACTCATCTGGTGTTCACTTGGTACCCACTCTCACTGAGTGCTCTGCTTGAGAAGAAAAAAGTACATTATATTACTATAAGAAGTCCTTCAGTCAGCTGATACAAAGGAGTAACACTGTTATTTTACACTGCACCTCAAAACACTTCACCCATACTTGCTAATATATGGCTAACTCATTTGAATTGTACTAACAGGGCCTTACAGCTTTAGTCCACTATCAGCTGCTATATTAGCAACATATAAGCAGCTAAAAGCCTCTGTCTGACCTGCTTTTGACCTTAACCTTCTTAAGCTCTATTTTCCTTCATCCTCACCACACAGACACAGCTGTTCCATTTAAACTTCATTCTATTTCTCTTTCCATTTGCTGAGACGTAGGTTACATCTTCAGAGCTGTTCTGCTGCAGGGCCTTTGTAAGACCTTATTTAAGGTTATTGTGAACGCTGCGGAGAGCTGGTAGGTTTGTGGGATTGAAGATGTAATTAAAGACACGATTGTACAGTGTAGTAGCTTTCTTGGAACCTGATTAAAACATGAGTATAAGGGAAGGGAAGGGCAAAACCTGAAGATATAGCATTTGTCATGCATCTGCCCCGAGGCCTAACTGTTCCTCTGTGGATTATTCTGTGTTAGCACACAGAACCGAGAATATTTGTGAACATTTCTTTCATCCGTATTCTATAACACCTTAATGTGTGCACATAGTATGATGTTTGCTTTCTGAGAAATTCTCAAAAGGCTGTGATGCTGTTTCTTTGCCTTATGACTTACAGTAATAGAATATTTAAGCAACTGAACTGTCAGACTGTCAGGAAAATTCCACTTGTATCTTCAAGGCTATACTAGTACTGGCCGATATATCACTTATACACTGATATTAGCGTTACACAGTATTCATAAAAAAGAACAAAAAAGAAAAAAAAGAGTTTCACCAATTTTTCAAGATTTCAGCTTATCTCAGTCACTGAGACATAAACAAAGTCATTTAGAGTGGTTTGGTGTTGAAGTGGTTCGTTTTGTAAATGAGCTGGAAAACAACTCACATTTCTTTACAGTGGTAGTGATAGGAACCAGGAGTCACAATGTTTACAATACAAATATATCCATTTTGTGGCGGCACGGTGGCGTGGTGGGTAGCGCTGTCGCCTCACAGCGAGGAGGGCCTGGGTTCGATTCCCTGGCCGGGCGACCGGGGTCCTCTCTGTGTGGAGTTTGCATGTTCTCCCCGTGTCTGTGTGGGTTTCCTCCGGGTTCTCCGGTTTCCTCCCACAGTCCAAAGACATGCAGTCAGGCCAATTGGACGTGCTAAATTGCCCCTAGGTGTGAGTGGCTGGCTGTCTGTCTGTCTGCCCTGCGATGGACTGGCAACCCATCCAGGGTGTATCCTGCCTTCCGCCCGAAGACTGTTGGGATAGGCTCCAGCACCCCCCCGCGACCCTGACGGAGAAGCGGCTTAGAAAATGGATGGATGGATGGATGGATGGATGGATATATCCATTTTCTTTTTTTTCCCAAGTGACCAGTGAACCTATACATGTCTTCCGAGTTTTTTATGAAATGTTGATGATGGTAAAAAAAAAAGTGGTAAAGTTTTCTTTGGGTACTATTTTGCCTTGTAACACCCTTCCTGTACACCTCTGGCATAAATAGATTTTAAAAAGAACAAAGTCGTACATCAAAACTGTCATAAAACAAAGTCTCAGGTGTCAGACGGTGTATTTATAAGCATTTCATGTAATAACTTTCTGTGATGTTGCTTTCAGAAGCACTAAACTCTTTGGACATCTGGTTTCTGTCACCAACACTGCAAACAATTCTGACTTGATAAGTTTCTCTAGAACAGAGCTACTCCATATCACACCAAGCCACTCTGAATGACTTTCTTTACATCATAATCATATAATTATACAGATTTTTTACATCCATCTATCCATTTTCTAAGCCGCTTCTCCCTCAGGGTCGCATGGGTGGGGGTGGGGGTGCTGGAGCCTATCCCAGCGGTCATCGGGTGGAAGGAAGGAAAGACCCTGGACAGGATTTTTTTACAAATAAATGAAATCCCCTTTTAATTAACTGCAGGCATTAATGAGCTAAAACATTCTCCACTCTCCCTACATATTGTACATGTTGAGTTTCTCAAAGCACATCAAGCACATGGTGTCTATAACTCACTTGTGCACATTGAGCAGTCCGAAGAATCTCCACAATGGAGTAAAACACGTTTGTGTTCCTTTAAAAGAAGAAATAGCCATAAATCCACACCAGCAGGAGCTCACAGAGGAGGTCATAACTTAAAAATAACAGCGTGTTATTTACAGAAGTTTATTATGTTTAATTAAGCCAATTATTCCTGAAAACATATCATCTAAAGTTAGCATGGGAGATATAGGTCTAAGACTATGCATGGGGGGCATATAATCCAGATTAAATGAAATATCATGCTATTATTTTTGGGTATCATGTTATTCTGTGATTTATTAGGGAAATATTGTAAGAAATGTTATTGATATAGAAAAGAGGATACAGTACAGTGCAATACAACTCAATAAAGCCCAGCACTAGACTAAAATACAAGCCCACTTACCTTGAGATGCTACTACTAGAAGTCTATGTTTTATCTTCTCGGATAGTGTTGGTGCCAGTGTTTTTTCTGCTGGGTTAACATTTCTGGGTTTTCCACCCAAAACACACAGAATGGTAATATATCACTTTCTTACTCAGCTTCTATTTTAGGCCCTAAAGTGTCCACAGCAGGCTGCACAAAGGCCTTCCAGCAAAAGCTGTGTTTTCAGGGTTTGAGGATCGCCTTAAGAGAGACTGACCTCATTGGTCTACATTTGAATAAGTCAAGGCACGATTGTGGGCAAATGCAGCTTAATCTTTGATGCTCTTTTTACACTCAAGGAGTCTGTCTTCTCTTTTCTCATGCACACAGTCTCTCTTTTTGCTGGAGTTACCATAGTTACTGCGATTTTTTGCGAGTCTGTCTACCATGCTTTTTTTCACACTCCCCTACCTCGGAGCTCAAATTGCTATAGTCTGTAGAAGTAAACTGTCCATTGTATCAGGTGATATTGACTGCATGGGCTCTTGAAACTTTATCTCTTTAGAACCAAAGCCTAATTTCTGGCTGAGTGTATCTTTATGTATTTGACTGTAACTTGCTCAAATAATACACAATTACCACATGAGTTATATGGAAAAAGTTCAGATGCCTTTGGTTAAATTATGTTTTGTTGATTTTCTGCAGTAGTGGTTGATCGTGTATTTTAATTGGGATTTAATGGATTTTCAGTGTTGAGTTTACAATGTATGTGCAAATTATTTTCATTCTGCACACTAAAAGTGACTCATTCTCAGCACCTTTGGTCAAATTAGGTTTTGCCTAAGTTCCACCTTAAATTTTGTGCTATATTAAATGCAATTCATTAATTTATTTGGAATTGCAATTAATGTAGCACAAACTTTAAGGTGGAACTCTTTTTAAAGCGGCACAAAAATTAATTTGGAACAGAATTTGAGGTGGCACTCAATTTAAGGTAGCACAAAAATGTATCTGGCACAGAATATAAAATGGAACTGCAATTAACATAGCTCTAAAATTAAGGTGGCACAGAATTTAAGGTGGAACTTCATTCACGGTAGCGCCTAGCAATGAATAACCATCTAGCACAGATACTGCAGCTTCTACTTAGCAACATTTTGGCAACATTTTAACAACTGTCAACAGTCTTCAATCATTTTAGCGTTTTAACGTAATTCACTGGCTTTTTTAAGCCAACTTAAAGTTTGTTCACAAACTTTCCCTTTCTGGTTAAGTGTGTTTTCTGTAGAGGATGTGTTCTCCTATTTATCTTTTTAAAAAAAAGAATAACCAGAGTTGCTCAAACTTTTGCAAATGATTGAACAGTCTGATCCAGCACAAACTCAGCACACTCTAACAAAAGATGGTTCTTCAGGGGTTCTTTAGTAAACAGAATGGTTCTATAGAGCACCATGATCACTCAAAGAACCATTTGCATGCTTAAAGGGTTCTGTTGATACTGATGATTATATGGTTCTTTAGACTGGTGTAGAATGTGTTGTAGATGGTCCTAGTTAGAACAAGCTTGAAACGGGTTCTTTTTTTGTTAAAAGCTTGACATCGAAACAATAGAAGAACCCTTTTTGGTACTATAAAGGACCATTTATCTTTACTAAAGAACCCTTGAAGCACCATCTTTTTTATGACTGAGTCATTAACAATCACTTTTAATGTTTAGGATAAAAATAATTTGCAAATACATTAAAAACTCAACACTGAAAATCGATTAAAATCCAGTTAAAATAAACCACTAATAAACCAATAAACCACAAATCAACCACTTTATTAACTTATAAGTATTTGGAATCCTCTACTGATAATATGTACAGAACCATAACCATTTTTCTCAGCAATGTCATTAGGTGTTTTTAGTTTTTGCCCTTATCGGTGCCCATATACACGTTTCTATCTAGATCTAGGAGTGTTTTTTAAACTGTCTCTGGCCTCATTGTCATCACTGCCCTCGAAAAGCATTTGTAGGACTTTAACTCACTTCTTAAGGAAAGTCTTGTTTTCATAAAATCTTGTCTAGCATATTTTGATCATTTCAAAATTCATGCTGGAGTTTGCAATTCGCATTTAAGAATGTGATGGTAGTTATGCTTTCAAAATGAAACTGCTGTGGTGTGGGAGGATAGAGAGATTCATCTCACCTTTGACTGGATCTACTGGATGGTGTAATGCTGTGATTGGCTATCAAATGACAACAAATGTAGTTATTGGTATAGTGGTTTGTTAGTGTAGTGGTTAACACCTTTGCCTTTTATGTTATAAACTGGGGTTCAATCCTCACCTGGGTAAGCACCCTACATTATACCGATAAGAGTCCTTGGGCAAGACTCCTAACACTGCCTTTGCCTACCTGTGTAAAATGATCAAATTACAAGTTGCTCTGGATAACAGTGTCTGCCATAAATGTAGTTATGTTATAACTGAAGTTCGGGCAACATGCCTGAAACCCCTCCTTTTTCCAATTTTACGCCCTATAAATTCTCTTGCTCACCTTTTATTCCCATGACGAAGGGTTTGCAATCATCACCACCACCTCCTCCATGTTGCTCATTCCAGTATCAGTCCTGCTACACCTATGAGGGGGGGCTGGGGTCTGGCCTTCTAGCTATAGGCAGAAGCTGGCCAGAACTCCAGCCGAAGTTCTCAAAGTTCTCTCCCCCTCAACTCAATCAGTGTCCCCTTATACTACCACCACCATGTTGAAGGCACAGTCTGAGCTGACAAGCAACAAAAAAAGGACTGTGCAGGAAAAAGGCTGCTATACTTTAATCTGAATACACTGTAATATAATTGCTGAGCAATACTGATGATTCTGCAGATGTAGTGTAGGTATATAGGATATATGACACACAATATCACACATAGGATGCTGTCACAAAGCTCAGATTCTTTAGTTACCACTCTCAGAAAAAAGGTATTAAACTGTCACTGGGGTGGTTCCCTCGAGGGTACATCTCAGTACCTTTAGTCAGGGAACATAACTGAAATGATAGTTTTACTGACTCCACACCCCCCGCCTCGCCTCCAGGCTTTTATTCTACTGTTCTGTTTTAAAAGATTAGATTATGAAAAGGTACAAATACCAACTTTTCACCTGGAAAAACTTATTCAAGGTTCACAACTGGACCTTAAAATCACTGTTGTACCTTTCGAGGGAACGTTTTCATTGTTTGTACCTTGATGAATGAAAAATGTACCTGCACAAAACCTTTATTTCTAACAGTGCACAGATGCTGCAGATAAAGAATATGCTTAAAAATGCTGACATATTCCTTTGTTTCAGCTTCTGCTTAGGTGTTTTCCTTTAGTTTTTCATAAATGGAAAGCAGTCCAAGGCTCTGCAGCTCACAAGTTGGGATAGTTTTGTGTTTTCTCTGTCCTCCCATTTCTCTTTCCACTCAAGAACAGCTTGATGAATTAGCTAATGGGGTACATTCAACCAGGGAAAACATGGACTTTTAAGGCACCTCCTGGTAATAGAACCTGAGGACTAGCCCCTTATTAGAGAATTAAACAGTAAGTTTATGGTAATAACAACATTCACTGTTCACGTCATAGGGTGACGCAGTGGGTAGCGCTGTTGCTTCACAGCAAGGAGGGCCTGGGTTCGATTCCCCAGCCGGGCGACTGGGATCCTCTCTGTGTGGAGTTTGCATGTTCTCCCTGTGTCTGTGTGGGCTTTCTCCGGGTTCTCCGGTTTCCTCCCACAGTCCAAAGACATGCAGTCAGGCCAATTGGATGTGTTAAATTGCCCCTGTGTGTGAGTGACTGTCTGTGTCTGTCTGTCTGCCCTACGATGGACTGGTGACCTGTCCAGGGTGTATCCTGCCTTCTGCCGGCTCCAGCACCCCCCCCCCCCCCCCCGCAAACCTGAGGGAGAAGCGGCTTAGAAAATGGATGTTCATGTTATACAAGGAACACCTACCTTGTACTTCCACTTACATTAAACCTCAACTACATAGACTCTTGCCACACAGTTAAATTGTATTTCATTCATCATTTGGTCAGTTTCTGACCACAGAGTTGCTGTTGACCATTGATATTATTTGGGTGGTGGACGTGTGACACTGCCATGTGTACGGCTCTATTAAGGGTTTTTTACACAAATCAGTGCTCAATGGGAGTGGTCCAACACCCTTAATACCTTACCAAGAGTGGCTCTGAGGCCAGAAACTGACCACTGATGAAGGGCTAGAGGAAGACCAACACATATAAGGTCAAACCAGATAAAGTCTCTAAGTGTACACCAGTAATGTAGAGCTACAATTGAGGGGTTTCTGAGGAAATGTCATGTTTTTAGACCAATTCTTAAACAAACCCACAGAAAAGCACCACGCAGGTGGTGGATGGTTCATCTTGGATATCTTTGACTGTTTAATTCCATCCTTGATAGTGAATATATCAGCTTTTTTTCTCTTATACTTTCTATTTATGGAACTGTCTGCTAGACTGCCTAACACACCCTTAACTGACTGGGGCTTTCAAACCACAAAGCGCTTTTTCATCAACCCACCAAGCGCAGCTTTTGTCTGGGCAATGACCTATTAAATCTGCATCGTCTGCCTCTGCAGACAATTTTCATTTTTTTAATATGCAACACGTTGAGATTTGAGCCTGATGATAAGTGAAGCGTAAATATGATATTCAGCCAAAGGTATGTGGACATCTGATCCTCACACCTATACAAGCTTGCGAGACATTCCATTCCAAAACCATAGGTGTTGATACTGAGTTGGCTCATAACAGCCTCCACATTTTTGGAAAGGCTTTCCACAAGATTTTGGAGATGATTTTTGTGATGCTGGACATGAATCCATCAAAAAGACATTCAGTGAGGTTGAGATCAAAGCTCTGTGCAGGCAACATTAATTTCACAGCAAAGGAAAATCAACACAGCATTACGTTCAATTTGCTATAAAACATTACAACCCCATTTATTCAATTTCAAGTGCATGTCGCGACACAAGTGTGTTTTTGTGCTGTATTTATACAATGTTTTTAAAATACATGTAAGACAGTGTACTTGCAGAAGGGGAGGTGAACGGGATAGTAAAATGAAAGATAAGTGAAAAACAGCAGTTTCCAAAACTGGAGTTTCAAGACCACCAAAACTGTCCCCATCAGATCAACAGCACTGCCGGGGTCCCCCTACAGTTGCGGAGTGTATTTCACTTTTATACTACGTTGTGAGTGCCCCCTTTTTAGTTTAGCATTTAGTTTTTGTGTGTGTGCTCTGTGTTAGACTGGCGACCTGTCCAGGGTGTTTTCCACCCAGTGACCCCTGGGATAGGCTCCAGCACTGCCCATGATCCAGGAGGATAAGCGGCTTAGATGATGATGATGAGAGAGAAAGTTTCTCTCATTTCTCTCATTTTTATGGCACTGACTTTTGCACAGTACCATAATTATGAATGTAATCACACAGTAAGCCACACAATGAGTTTACCTTTACATTCTGAATGGACAGATTTGAATCTCCACTTCTGACTTCTTTTTATACATTTTGATGTCAAACCCATGGCAAAGGGTCCAATAGTAACTTAATTTTGATCAAATTCAGCATCATACAATACAACAAAATGTCTCCAATGAGCTACGATTGAGCAATAATTCATGTCCATGCTTTTTTTCCATAGTTTTTCTAATAGTTTCTCATTGTACTTCCACTGTGCCACCCAGGCTGGTCGAGAGGAAGCACTTTTGCGTTGAAACTGAGCCTGAACGCTCTGTTTTGATTAAGAAAGCATTCGCTCCAATTGAATGTCAACCAAAAAACTCTCCCATTTGTTGGAAGGGTTTAAGCGAGGCACAGCAGAGCGTAATCAGATCATGCAGTGCATACATTTAAACTGCACTCCCTCTGCGAAAATGAGCTTACTTTTCCCATTTGCAAATAAGTGGCTTTTAATGGGTTTGATAAGGCTGTCCTGGAGCTGACCCTGCTCATGCTGGTGCTGTGACAGGCCTTGTATGTGCACATGTAGGGAACCTGTTTAAGTTGCTGTAAGTTTGGCCTCTGATTTGAAGCACTGCTTCATGTTTAAATAGACATCTGCTCATGCATCGTTTCTTCCCATATCAAGGGTATTAATAGGGAGTTTGTCCCTCTTTGCTGCAGTAACAGCCTCTACTGTTTAGGGAAGGCTTTAGACTAGATGCTGGAACATTTCTGTGAGGATTTGATTGCATTCAGTCACCTGACACATGTGAATTCCAGGTGTAAATGTGGCCACAGAGGGAGAGACAGAGATTAAGAGACTCTAAAAACAAAAAAGGCTGTTTTTGGCCCAATGTCTTTTGAATTTGGTGGATTTTTCTGTAGAGTTTTGTTCTTTTTTCCAGCTGTTCTGATGGTACGTTGTTAAAATGATTGGAGCGCTCGAATTAAGCCTCTTATCGATTTGTATTTCGCTTGGCTGCCATCAAAGAACAAAGTTTCAAAGCCCAAGAAATAATCGTGCTCGCATTGGCTCGCACGTCAGACGCCGTCTGTTTGAAGTCGGCCTGCAAGCAGCAGCGAGGAGGGACGCGCACATTGTGCACATAGTGTACTGTATGCGATGATGTCATAGCAGGATCAAAACAAGCTCAGCGTGGACATCAGAGGCTGAGCAGGAGCTGCTGATGTCATCATCCGGCCTTTGATAGTGTAGCTACAAAAGCCGACCAGGCCTCCGGGGGTTTGAACATGGAAAGTTTGGGATTTCCTTCTACAGTCGGCAAAAGGATACGGAGACAGACTTGGCTTGTGGAGCTGCCGTCAAGAACTGTGAGGGAAAATAGCTCGGTGTGAAGAAGCTTGGAGATATTCTGGCCTGTGCAGCCAGAAATAACTGGCTACAGCGCTCACAGTTCTGTCAACAGACAGAATTTGATGGAACCCCAGCCAAAAATCCATGATTACAGCGCAATGAAATGCATCACTGCTCCACTTCCTGCTGGAGCTGCTGTTACCGAGCCAGGTGTTTCATGCTGAACACTTGAAAGTGCTCATATTTTATATTTTTCATAAATTTTCAAAGGTTGTCATTTCAGTTCATTTGCATATGGCTGTTTTCCTTCTTTATCCATAGAAGGGAAGCGGCATTGCAGTTTAAACCTAGCATTTGGTATGATGACTGGCATGTTATGTAAAATTCTCATCCTTTTTTCCGTCAGTGTTCACTCACTACAGTACCCAGCTTGCATTGTGCAAATGCATCATACAAGCAATGGGAACTCTGTCTATGGTGCTAAAGAAATACACTGTTGTTACCATGAAGCTAATAATACAGATGCAGTTATAAGATTCAGTAACATTAGCCTTCTGGATTCCAGCTAGTGGGAAAACTTTTCAAACAGCTTGCTTCATGTACAGTACTGTGCGAAAGTCTTAGGCACCCAAGACACATTTTCAAAATCTATTTATTGTGTAGTTTGTGTTTATTTGCTGAGAAAAGTGTTAATATTTGAATAAACAAAATGTACAGAATATTAATTAATAATAATTTTATATATTCATATATTTAGCGATTTTCTGGATGTTAGTGTGTTTGTGTGTTTGTTTACCCATTTCCAAGCCTCTCCTCGAGGAATCCCAGTATTATATGTAGTTAAAAAGCAGCTCCTGGTTTGACCAATCAGTGCTCAGTAAATTGAGCTCATGATGTCATTGATGATATTAACGAGTCTCTGTGGCGGCTGTGAAGGTGTCAAGGAAAAACATGGACCCAAGAAATTCTTGTTACTTTTTATTGTTTTTATGTTTATTTGAATTATGAATACGACTTTATTCTAATGTATATTGTGATGAACTCACTGCTGAGGTCAACTGTTTAAAAATTTGCTTAGATGCCAAAAACTTTCACACAGTACTGCATCTGCCCACTTGTAGTTTCTCAAAAGTTTCTCCTCCTCCACCTTCAAGTACATCATCATATTTGTCTTCAAACCCAGAAAATCCCACACTTGGGACTGTTGTAGTACAACTACAGCATGTAAGCAGGCATGTTTATGTCACATGTAGCAATGGTTAGATTCTTCATTTTGTCCAGAGCGCCTCTGTAAATAGACTGTGCCCTTAAGACTGACATATGTAAATGTCCTCTGTTCTGATAGGTGTTCTGTTTTGTTGCTCGTTTGAAAAAGGCAGGCCTGTTCGCTGTTGGAAAAAGGACAAAGTAGCCACACTCCTTATCCCATCATACGCTGAATGGGTGGTGATATGGAAATGTGTTTGGTTGTGATGTCACAACCCTGGTGAATTCAAAACTGACTGAAGCTCAGTTTGCATGTATAGATTGTGAGGGCTGGAGAGGGATTGGGTAGGTTTTGAATCAGTGTTTACAAACCACACTTTAAAAAAAGAAATCAAAAAAGCGAGAAAAATGATTTTTTCTGTGACATGGGCCCTTTAACAGGAGGAGACTGACTGTGTTCAACAAAGACTCTGCAGTGATGTTTTATATAACCCCATCCCCTGTGCAGCCCCCAAAACAGACACTCCTCCCTCTGCAACCGCCCAGAATTACTGCAGCCTCCACGAGGAGCAGAGAGGAGCATTACGTCACCTCCCCGGCCCGTTCCCGTGGCGACTGTCTCCTCAGGATGCGCTGCATGTGCACGAGGGTAGGAGGGAGAGAGGGAGAGAGGGAGGGAGGGAGGGAGGGATGGTGGGATGGAGCGGTGGAACGGCAGCCTCGTGTGGAGATAGGAGAGAAGAGGAGCCTGCAGGCCAGGCTGTGACTCCAGAATAAAAATTACAGCCTGGCCTCTGCCAGTTAATTATCCCACTTCACAAAGTAGTCATTAAACCACGTCGGCACACTTGGCTCCTAATGGGCCGGATTTAATCTAAGTGGGTTAAATACATAAATAAGGTACCAGAAAAAAAGACAAAAACAAACTTACAAATGCATAAATAAACTCTGGCTTACAGGCAGGATGAGATGCTGACAGAACAGTGGCCAGTCACAGTGCTGAGCCTTAGACTATTTAAAGTGATAGTTCAGTAAAAATCGGCTCTACAGATTTCCTCCTTACCCCAAAACTAATGCACCCACTAAGACATGCTTGGTATCTGAAGTTTGCTTGTTTAGATTTGCATTGACGCTATGATGCTAGTATAGCTAACAAAGCATGGAAGTCATGGAATATTCTATATTTATGGATTATATTTTTTCCACCACTGAGGTTCACTATATATCAAAAATAGCCATTGTTCACTTTCAATTACCTCTCTTTATCCCTTAGAATTAAACAGGCTGTTTTTTGTTACTGTGCCTTTAAGACTAATATATGTAAATGAGCTCTCTTCTGACAGGCCTCTCTGTACTATGACGCATTGAAAAAGCGGTCCATGCCGGGCAGAGCTGAAGTGCTTTAGGCTGAATAGATGGATATGAATAGGTCAGGGGTCGGCAACCCAAATGTTAAGAAGAGTCATTTTGTTCTTTCAGCAAAAATCTAATCACTTTAGGAGCCACAACATTTTGTCCATTTTACCATCTTAGCTGTAAATATGGCTCACTTTGGCTAACAAATATCATATAAATGAAAATACTGGCTTACTTTGCTCTGCTTTAGATCAGCTACAGCTGCTTTTCTCACATCTCCATCAGGAAACTTTTCCTCATAAGCAGAAAAAGTTCCTGTAAAATATCTCTCAACATTTGACTTTTTATGAGGCTCAAGTCAGCTTCTCCTTTGGCAGATTGTTGCTCATATTTTCCCAATTCACCTTATGAGGCACCAGAATGTAAATGCTGCATCATTTAAGGTGGAATGAGAAAATTCAAACAAGAAGCTGACTTTCGGCTTTGCAACTTTTTAGTGTTTGACAGTTTTTTTGCTGACTAAACACATCAGGAAACCAGCTGGAGTGATTATGAATGGAAATAATTCAATTCGTCTTCAAATCATCAATGTTCGTCTTAAATCTCTCTCTTTGCCACTTCATTAGCTACTAGCTAGGGGAGATTGTTGTCTGCGTTGCTGTAGTGACCAGCAGTCTGTGTGCCAGCCTTGAGGGTTAAAGGGTGACTTAGTAATTCTACTATAACTCCAGTGTTTAAGACCATTTATTGTTAAAACTGTATTGAATAATGAGCAGAGCTTTATTGTACTGCAAAAGGTGATTATTTTCTTTTTACTTAAAGTTTAATTCTGCTGTGGAGACACTACAGTGCAGTAAAAGAGTCACATGCAGCTCCAACACCACATGTTCCCGACCCCTGGAATAAGGCGGATATGTAAAAGTATTTTGCTTTTAGTGACATCACAAAGCACATTGAATTCAATATGAGCTGCTTTTTCAGCTTAGTTTTCATATATAGACTGTACTGTCTGTAGACTCTAAATACTGTATAAGACAGTATAACATGTTATTAACACTACTTATTATACATTATATTAACAATTCATAATGTACAATAAACATGGATATAAAGTGTAATTCACTGTCTTTTTCATAAATATTTATGACCATGTTTATAATGCCTTATGAATGTTATGAATGTGTCTATAGATGCTTACAAATGTGACAGAAAGCGTTGCCATGATTGACATTTTATAGATACCAGTGTGGCTGAAACCACATAAGCAATTTTTACACACTTTACAAAATAGTTTGGGGAAAAAAATCAAATTTACACAAGTTTTCCACTCCTGCTAGATGTAGTCAATCAGCCGAGACACATTTGGTGTTCGCATTTTGTTTCTTTAGTTTAGAGCTGGAGCTCAAGACTAATGTAGCGGATAAACACAAAGTCATTAGTCTTTTAAAATAAAATCACATCCAAGACTTAATCAACCCCAAATGGCGAAGGCCCACTGCACTGCACGCAAGGTTTTTTTACACATTTCTATAACCTAAGAACAGCTCAACCAGTTTGTATTGAAGTGCATGTAGTTAGTTTTAATAAGCCTTAGTATGCCAGCGTGATGTGCAAGAACCCGATTGTGTGGGGGAGTCAGAATTCAGCACGACACCTGTCGTCTAAAGTGGCTACCCACGGGTTTTTAATTCATTTTTATAGCTCACAGTAAGTCATACTGTGTTCCAAACCACAAGCACAAGTCTGGGTGGCCTTATTAAAGAGCTGGATGCAGGGTGAGAGACGTTTGAGGGATGTATTTACGGAAAAGATTTGGGCGACTGTTGACTTCTGGAGTGTGTCAGCAAACCAGAAGCCAAATTTGGTCCCCAGTTATATCTCGGCTGATCAACTGCATGTGGAGTACCATACCGTGTTAAAGTCTTAGGCACCCAAGACACATTTTTTAAAATCTATTTATTGTGTAGTTTGTGTTTATTTGCTGAGAAAAGTGGTAATATTTGAATAAACAAAATGTCTAGAATATTAATTAATAATAATTTTATATATATATATATATATATATATATATATATATATATATATATATATATATATATATATATATATATATAAAATAATAAACTGTGATTTTCTGGATGTTTGTTTGTTTGTTTACCCATCTCCAAGCCTCTCCTCGAGGAAGCCCAGTATTATCCATCCATCCATCCATCCATTATCTTCCGCTTCTCCGGGGTTCGGGTCGCGGGGGCAGCATCCTAAGCAATGAAGCCCAGACCTCCCTTTCCCCAGCCACTTCCACAAGCTCTCCAAGGGGGATTCCGAGGCGCTCCCAGGCCAGCTGGGCGATATAGTCGCGCCAGCGTGTCCTGGGTCTTCCCCGGGGTCTCCTCCCGGGTGGACTCGCCTGTGACACCTCCCGAGGGAGGCGTCCAGGAGGCATCCTAACCAGATGCCCGAACCACCTCAGCTGGCTCCTCTCGACGTGAAGAAGCAGCGGCTCTACTCCGAGTCCCTCCCGGATGACCAAACTTCTCACCCTATCTCTCAGGGAGAGTCCAGACACCCTGCGGAGGAAACTCATTTCGGCCGCTTGTATTCGCGATCTTATTCTTTCGGTCATTACCCAAAGCTCATGACCATAGGTGAGGGTGGGAACGTAGATCGACCGGTAAATCGAGAGCCTTGCCTTATGGCTCAGCTCTTTCTTTACCACAACAGACCGGTAAAGAGCCCGCATCACTGCTGACCCAGCACCAATCCGCCTGTCAATCTCCCGCTCCCTTGTACCATCACTCGTGAACAAGACCCCGAGATACTCGAACTCCTCCACTTGAGGCAAGAGCCTATCCCCGACCCAGAGAGGGCTCTCCACCCTCCGCCCAGTATTATATGTAGTTAAAAAGCAGCTCCTGGTTTGACCAATCAGTGCTCAGTAAATTGAGCTCATGATGTAACTGATGATATTAACGAGTCTCTGTGGCGGCTGTGAAGGTGTCAAGAAAAAATATGGACCCAAGAAATTCTTGTAAATTTTTATTGTTTTTATTTTTATTTGAATTATGAATATGACTTTGTGATAAACTCACTGCTGAGCTACATTGTTTAAAAGTTTGCTTAGATGCCTAAAACTTTCACACAGTACTGTAAGTGGAAATCATTTCTACATTCTGACCCAGACTGAGGTGAGTGTTTGATATCTTAGGCCTGCAGTTAGCACAGTTCTAATTTGTGGGCAGTAAGTTATATCAACCTCGTCACTTCTGGGCAAAACTGAAAGAGACAAGCTTCAAACATTAAGCATCTGCTGGCTGATGGTCACCAGAAAATTGTGCAAATTTGATCTTTTGCCGAAGCGTCCCTTTAAAGCTCAGACTAGCCGACTCGTCGCAGACGGAGACAGAGACTGCTTTCCTGTCGTCTGTCATAAGAGTGATGCTCAGTCATTCTCCTCCAACCCCAGCGTTCTATATAGCACAGGAAGGCAGGAGGGAAATCTCAAGGAGGAAAAGTAATTAGAAGGAGCCGCGCAGGAGTCGGCCGCATGTTTAAGAATGATAACAAATTAAATTGACTGTAATGGCCTCTAGTGTTAAAGAGCAGAAGAGGAGAGATAAGGATGAATGAAGTTATCGTTTGGCCTGCAGAGAACATGGACCCCATTCTGTCTCATAGACTGACCCCTCGCTTGGACGTACAGGTCGAAGGGCCAGACGCGAAAGCGCTATGGCATGGAGATGACCGCTATCCTTTCAACACCGCAACAGGATTTCAGATGGTAATGAAAGGTTTCAGCCTTCTCAACGGCAGAGACATCTGAGATGGTTCCTGAGAGTTCTATATGGAACCATTTCATTCTGACTCAGTAAGCTTCTCTAGAATGATCTTTATAGCATTATATAAGCTATGAAAAGACAAAAATGACAATTTTGAACGCGTTATTCGTCATTTACACATATGCACTGGTTTTTGTGACATTACAAAAGCAGTGAATTCAAATTCAGACAGCTGGTTCTCTCCAGCCCACGACTGCCCCTTACTACATTTACCTTTAATTTAACTGCTTACTACAGGTTTATTACTCAATTATTACTTTCAAGAATTATTATTCAGTGATGCCTATGAATTATTCAGTAACTACTATGAATTATTAAGTAGCTTCTATTAAATATCTACCAACTACTTTACAATTATTCAGTAACTCCTATGAATTATTCAGTAGCTTCTTTTGAACAAACGTGTCAGTTCTTCCCCACTCTTTCCCCTCTCTTCCTCATTCCTTTCTCTTCCTCCCTCCTTCCTCTCTCTTCCTCATTCCTTTCTCTTCTTCCCTCCTTCCTCTCTCATCCTCACTCCTTCCTCTCTCTTCCTCACTGCATTCTTTTCTTTTTCCTCACTCCTTCCTCTCTCTTCCTCACTCTTTCCTTTCTCTTCGTCACTCCTTCCTCTCTCTTCCTCACTCTCTTCCTTTCTCTTTCTCAATCCTTCCTCTCGCTTCCTCATTCTTTCCTTTCTCTTCCTCACTCCTTTCTCTTCCTCACTCCTTCCTCTCTCTTCCTCACTGCATTCTTTTCTCTTCCTCACTCCTTCCTCTCTCTTCCTCACTCTCTTCCTTTCTCTTTCTCAATCCTTCCTCTCGCTTCCTCATTCTTTCCTTTCTCTTACTCATTCCTTCCCTCTCTCTCTTGTTCACTCCTTCCTATCTCTTCTCCTCACTCTTTCCTCTCTTCCTCACTCCTTCCTTTTCTTCCTCACTCCCCCCACCTCTCTCTCTTTCTCTCTCTCTCTGTCTACAGTAAAGTGATCACTTCATCGTATGAGCTCTTAGTAACCATGGTAGCATCTCCTCACAGTGAGCTGGAGTGTCTCAGGCTCCTCCTGTTTCCAGACCTGACCACTCAATCAAGTGGAGTCACACCACCCCCCCTACATCCCCCCCCCCCACCCATCCACCACAATCCGAACCAACACTGCCGCAGTTTGTTAGCCGACATCTCACTCAGGCGCATAAAGTGGGATTCTGAATGTAAATAAGACGTTATTCCAAAGTGCCTGGTGTAGAAAAAAGGAGGCTAATGAAATTCAGCCCATCTGACGATTCATTCTCTAGAAATCAGTTCTGATTTAGTCTGAAGCCTCAGTGTTGCGTGACTCAGCACAGAGTAATTCAACAGAGTTTTAGCAAGAGAAGCTAAATCTAGGCTGTAAATTCACACTTAAACTCAATCAAATTTCATTAGCCTCATTAGCCTGATTAACTCATCAACGCACAAAGATATAAATGTACTTCTGCAGATATTTTCTGGACATAGGCCACTTTATTACAATCCCCTATCTTGTAGTTCCACCTTGAGACTATAGCAGGGGTTGCCAGGTGTCTATTTTTTGGACCCGACACAGTTAGAGCACCGGTGACTGGCATCCGGTCGAGTCTCATGCTAATTGCATTCTTCTTGTTGACGTAAATAATGTCCTAGGCCAGCCTCTCTGTCTGTCTCTCTCTCTCTCTCTCTCTCTCTCACATACACCAGATCGCACGCCCAAGGATATTTGATTGTGGCACAGGCGTGCCCATGACTGAAACCCTAATCACATGTAGCATGTAGCTAAATATCATGTCTAATTAATACACCTCCAATTATGCCAATACTATAGTAAACACACTTTTCAGTATAGACACATTCAGATTGAGCTTCAGGATAAAAAGGTAAATGAAATCTACTTTCAAAAAGTAATTAAGTCTGTATCTTGATCCAATTAACCTGCAGAGAACACAGTGAATAACAATAGATTGTCATGGTTTTAGTTTTGTTAACTTTACACGATGAAACTTTCTTGCAACTAGTTGTGCGTTGCCTGCAGCATCATTTCCGTGGAACTTGACAGTTACACAAAGCAATTAAAAAAAAAACAACAACAACAAGCCTGAAACATATTCAATTACTCCACTATAACAGCAACTCAAATTTTTCATACACATGTCATCTTTTTTTCAGCTGTCGTTGCCATTTTCTATCCCTCAAAAAATACATACTATATATAGACAGAAGTTTCGGGACACACCTCCTAACTATTGGGCTCAGGTTTTTCAGTCACATCCATTTCTAACAGATGGATAAAACTAAGCACATAGCCTTGCAGCCATGATAGACAAAGAATGGGTCGCACTGATGAGCTCAGTGACTTTAAGCAGGACTCTGGAGCAGTGAAATTGTATTCTGTGGAGTGACGACTCATGTTTC
Source organism: Pygocentrus nattereri (assembly GCF_015220715.1). Lineage (NCBI taxonomy): Eukaryota > Metazoa > Chordata > Actinopteri > Characiformes > Serrasalmidae > Pygocentrus > Pygocentrus nattereri. The sequence goes on from NC_051229.1 coordinate 30,615,098, forward strand.
TCTGTCTGAGTCTGGGCTTGGCGGTTGCCACGAGAACATTACTTATCTGACTGCATTGTGCCAACTGTAAAGTTTGGTGGAGGAGGGATAATGATATAGGGTTGTTTTTCAGAGGTTGGCCTAGAACCCTTAGATCCAGTGAATGGAAATCTTAATGCTTCAGCAGACCAAGACAGTTGTACTCTTCCAATCTATAGGAACAGTTTGGGGAAGAACCTTTTCCGTTCCAGCATGACAGAACCCCAGTTTCCACCCCAGAGTTTCGTGTGGAAGAGCTTGACTGGCCCACACAGGCCCTGACCTCAATCCCATGAAACACCTTTGCGATGAACTAGAACAGAGATTGTAAGACAGACCCTCTTGCCCAACATCAGTGTCTGACCTGACAAATGCTCTTCTGGATAAACAGGCAAAGAAAATCTCCGAAATCTTGTAGAAACCTTCCCAGAAGACTGGAAGCTGTTACAACTGCAAATGGAGACCAACTTCATTTTAATGCCTATGGATTTAGAATGGAATGCCATGAAAGCTCCTGTGGGTGTAATGTGTAGGTGTCCCAATACTTTTGTCTATACAGTGTATCTGTCTGTCTAACATGTCCTAAAGTCAATATATTTCATGCTGTGTGATTTTTTTCTCTCAACTGTCACTGGATCCTCTGCATTATGAGTTTTTAGCAGTCAAAGTGCAAATAATGCTACATTATAAAAGCTAATGCTTTTGCATGCTAAATTGATGCCACATGAAAGTCCACTGTTAAACTTTAGCTCTATTATATACCAACAGTGGCTACTCAAACTGAAGCCAAATCTGTCAAAGCCGCTTAACTTCCATATTTGACAAGCAGTGCTGGTTTGTGTGGGGTATTTTGGTGAGGTTGCAAGTCTTATAATGTCAATTAATTGTACAGCAATGTTAGCTTGCATGTAGAGATCGTCGTATTTCAGCTTCTTAACAGCCCCATTACTCCAGCGACGTTTAGAGGAAAAATATCTGTAAGGTAAAACATGTCAGTTTTGGGACATCAGGTTTTAGCACAGGATGCTACACCTGCAGTTTTCCAAAACACCATTCATTTCTGTCAGAAAGAGAACCAACTTAGACCTGGAGGTCCTAATAACGGCACGGTATTGATGACAGAATGACGACATGACTTCAGAAGTCTATATCTTATATGTGTCTTCTGTTCTGCTTTCAGGAATGACAGCGGCTGCCTCTTTGGTCTCCCTGGCTTGGGCGCTAGCCTCCTACCAGAAGGCCCTTCGTGACTCCCGAGATGACAAGAAGCCTCTCAGCTACCTGGCGGTCATCATCCAGTTCTGCTGGCACTTCTTCACCATCGCAGCACGGGTGGTGACCTTCGCCCTCTTCGCCTCTGTGTTCCAGCTCTACTTCGGCATCTTCATTGTGCTGCATTGGTGCGTCATGACTTTCTGGATCGTGCACTGCGAGACTGAGTTCTGCATAACAAAGTGGGAGGAGATCGTTTTTGACATGGTGGTGGGCATCATCTACATCTTCAGCTGGTTCAATGTCAAGGAGGGCCGCACGCGCTGCCGTCTTTTCGTCTATTACTTGGTCATCCTGCTGGAGAACGCAGCACTTAGCACCCTTTGGTACCTGTACCGGATTCCAGCAAGCACTGACGCCTTTGCTGTTCCTGCGCTTTGCGTCATCTTCTCCAGCTTCTTGACGGGCGTGGTCTTCATGCTCATGTATTACGCCTTCTTCCACCCCAATGGGCCGCGATTTGGACGGTCCTCCAGCCTCACCCAGCTTGACGAAGCCTCAGCCGCTTTTGCCATGCCCTCGGAAGGCGCCACCAACTCCTTGCGCTCCAACCGTGGCGGCACACTTGCGCGGGATGCTGATCGAGAAGCCAAATATGGCACAGAACGAGATGGATGCGTGCCGGTCTTCCAGGTACGTCCAACTGCCCCGTCCACACCTTCGTCCAGGGCACCACGCCTGGAAGAAACCGTGATCAGGATAGATCTTTGCCGGAACCGTTATCCGGCCTGGGAGAGGCACGTTCTGGACCGCAGCATACGTAAGGCCATCCTAGCCATTGATTCCTCACCCACACCCCCTAGGCTGCAGTACAAGGATGACACTTTGGTCCAGGAGCGTCTGGAGTACGAGACCACTTTGTAGCTCAAGCTGTGGAGGCACACATGGTAACCCACATAGATTAGCATCCATTAACAGCAGGACTGTGGCAATAACATTACTAGCGGAGCGTACTGTAGAGACTACATAGCATTCTGCCCATGATGTTGATTGTCATGGATGGCGAAACACAAAAGACAAGAAAAAGAAAAAAAGGAACAACGTATTTGTTGGTGGAAGGATGCTTGTGATCTTTTTTAAACTGTTCATTTTTTGGTTCCATCAGTTTGGATTTCTTTTTTTTCCCCCTATTTTTATTACTCATGTCTCGTCAGGGAATAAATTGTTTTTTAAAAGGCCGTTACTCACAGATCCTGTCCACTATTGTCCATTTCCTTCTCAGTGTTGTACAGGTGTCCAGGAATCACCATCGTAAACACTACAGGCAAGTTAAACACGAAGAACATTTTACACACCAATTCTGTGGCTTCTACAGACTTCTACAGGTTCCATGTCATGGTAATGTACTTAATGTCCAGTCTTTTACCCATCAGACTAAACATCCACCACACTTGTTCATGTGTTCAATGGAATTAAAACGCGACACGATATGGCTACCTGCTGTGCTGGAGAAAACGGGGGATGGCGTCTCCATGGCGATAAAGCTCACGGAGACCAAATGTCCTTGCCCAAGGTGCTGAAACCTAGGAACATCAGCAAACCTCTCCCAGTGCCAAAAACCTGGTCCCTACTGGACTCCACAGTGGACCGTGAGTCTCTGCCATTAAACTGTACATAAAAAAACCAGGGCAGCATTTCAATCATCTACTTGAATCCTGTACAAAAAAAAGAAAAAAAAAACACAAAAGGAAACAAAAATGTACAAGGTTGTCACACACTGAGGATGCCACAAGCTCCATCCTCTTCTCTCCTGGAGAAGACATCAGGCCAAGAAAACTCTTTCTGGCAGCTCAGTCCAATGGCGGCTGTGGCCAATACAGATCTGTGTGGTCCCACATACTCATCTACACACATATACACATACGTACACACATATATACTTATATGTAGCTAGATGTGCTTATAAGGACAGGTACTTATAAATACATCTAGGAATATTTACTGATGAAAGTGGAAGACACAAACAACCTACTGACACACATATGCACACACCGAGCAATCTACAGCGGCGTCAGCGGTCACTGACTGGAACCAGGATGAACTTCACCCATCAAAAAGGTTAAAGATACAGTGTTGGTGTTGGTCAGCTGCTTATCGATAGCATGTGCAAAAGTGAAAGTGTGCGTGAGTCCATGTGGGCACCCTGCATAGTTCAGTGTTTTCTTTACTCCAGAAGTATTTATTGACCAGTCGCATAAGCCCTCTGGACTAGCATCAGAGAGTTTAGTGGGTTTCCTTGCCAAGAACAACCTACTTTGGTTGCAGTGCTACAACAAAAACAAGGTTGAAAACAAAGTGGTAAACAGTAAAAATGCAAGGACATTTTATTGACTAACCTCTTGAATAGATGTTGATAATAACTATGATAACTATAATAAGATGGGATGATTCCATGATGCTTACACCTTGCTCTAAAAGGTTCATTGCTGTCATTGTGTGCAATGCAGATGTTTAAAGTTTGTTTCCAATTGGACTGATAAGAAACCTCTGTACACAATTGTGTACACACACCAGTATAGATGACCAAAAACCAGGGGTGCTCAATCTTCGCCTGGGAGATCTACAACCCTGTTAAGTTACGATCCAACATGATTTTGTTTAATATGCATATGATACTGGGTCAGTGTGTCATATGTGTTTGATCAGTGGCGGACCTAAACTCTGCAGGGTGGTGGATCTCCAGGGCCAGGACTGGGCACCCCGGTATACACTATGTGTCCAAAAGTTTGTAGACACCTCCTCATCAAACATTTCTTCTGCGATCAAGCGTATTAACAAATATTTGCTGTAATAACAGCCTCTACTCTTCTGGAAGGGCCTTGCACCAGATGTTGGAATTTGAGAACTTGACTGCCTACAGATACAAGAGTGGGGTGAGGTATGGATGTTGGATGAGTCATGCCTAAGATACCAGATGGAGATCCATCACGCCAACTCCACTGCTCAATGCTGTGGGGCTTTAAACCCCTCTAGCCCATGCTTGGCATAGAGCATGGTGACCACAGGGTCATGTGCAGCTGCTCCAGAGCATCCCATTCTATTGGCAGCACTTTCCCAGATATTAGACATTATGGGAGCAATGGGAGCACCTTAAAGTAGATGAACTCACTAATGAGAAGATATATCTGGATCCTTTTGGACTTGTGTATATCAGACTCTTTGGGACTAAAGTAGGCACTCTTACTTCTACTTGCATCATCATTTCAAAAAATACCCACCACCTGGCTAAAACACACTCAATTCAACTTGGGATGGACTTTTTAAAAAAAATACTCCAACATTTTTCAGCCTAATCTCTATCTGCCACAGGTATGGCATATTTTCAGTTAGCACAGCAAAACTTAGAAAGGAACAGAAAACTCAAACTTGTAATAGAAGCCAAGGGGCAGGTCCTGAAGCAGTTGACCATATGTTATAGATTGCAGGTTGTAAAGGCCTGGAGTATTGCTTTAATGAGTTGATATGTAGAAATCAGGTGTGCTGGAGCAGGGAAAACACTCCAATGTGCAGGGCCAGGTGTATTCCAGCTCAATGTAGGCTGCATCAACAGCAGACACAAAAGCAGCCTCGCTGCTCTGAACTAGGCTCCAGGCACTGGAGCGTCTCCAGAAATAGAACACTGTATCTTTAACTCTGCCAAAAGCATCCTCTATATATGAAAGGGAAACAAAAAAAAGTTCCTGTCTTTCTCTTTTTTTCAGTTGTAGGTTGCAAGTGCTTCTTACTGTCTTTTGTGTAGGGAATCAGAAGACACGCTGGTGGAGACGAAACGGAACAACAAGCACAAGGCTCGAGCACGGCGGGAGAATTTGTCCTTTGTTTCGTTGCACTCACATTGGGGGCGGTGGGGGATCGGGGGCTGAGGGGAGTAACTGTGCAAGTTTGATGCTCTTGATGTGCCTGTTGTGAATAGTTGGAAATCCATCACATCACATGCGTTTGGATCGTGTGGTTATGAGTGTTGTTTTTGTTTTTGTTTTGTTTTGTTTTGTTTTTTGAGGCCAGTTTTGTACTTTTGCCTTGTTCTGTTGGCTCGGATAAGTGTACTTTTCACTGTTTCTTTCTTTTTTTGGATGGATTTCAGTGTGTTTTATGCTCATTATGTTGAACGGCACAACTTTTTTTCGCTGTATGCCATTAACTGTGTGAAGGTTGACTATCACAAGGCGTCTGAAAATGAGGTTAAATTTAAAAAGTCCAGGCACAATTTTTTTTTTCTAAATAAAAAATCTTCCAAATCCCTGTAAAGGAATACTCCCCTGTTGTGTCTGTAGCGTCACCGACAATAATTTCCCTGTACTTTGTGAAATTTGCAAAAGAGCGGCCCAAATATGCTTATAATAGAAGTCTATGGGCAGATGCTGAAGCAAGTGCCCACTGACTTCTATTATAAGTGCATTTCAAACAACAAGTGTCCTGTTTTTTTTTCACTAAGCACATGAAAAGTCGTTGAAATTATTGTCTGGTGGTATTTGACTGGATGCCACAGATTCAACAGATAGAGATTAGACAGAAAAACACAGACGTAGTCCATGCAAAAGTACACTTCTGTCTTAATGCTCTGCACAAATAGTAAAAATAATGATAAAGAATACTAATAAAAGGTCAGATGACTGCCACAGGACCATGGAATGTCCTTGTACAAGCCATTTAGCTTCAGCATATCATCACTGTCCAAAGAAAAACAAGCGTCTCCAAAATAGTAACTTTGCAGGAGAGGGCAAAAACGTTCTTACCTTTTAATGAGAGAGAATGGAATGAGATTTTATTCTAAGCAATTTTGGAGCATTTCTATTGGTCCAATCATCATGAAATTTTCACACAGTGTAAAGGACAGCTGTGGAGCTCAAATGATGTAGAAAAGCAAAAATATTGGACAGCGACAATATTCATTTCTTATCCCATATACTCACACTCACCTTCATTATGGACCAAACATCCCTCTTTAAAGCCCCTAGCACTTATGTAATGAGAGACAGCACAATGACACAAACAACGACAAGCAATTACAATCTGAAAAATACATAAACTAAGAAGATCTGAACTGCTTAAACAGCAATATAGCAAGGCCCAATCCCATTTCTTCCTTTTACTCCGACCCCTTGATTCCGAGTGTCACTCTAACCCTTTGAAACTGAGTTACTTGTTTCATTAACAGGCTACTAGCGGTGCTCTTCAGTGATAGCAGAGAAATTCAGCGACCTCGCTGCTGGGCTTTAGTTACATTTAGGGCATCATATGCCTTCAAAGAGGGGATATGAGACAATTATTTATTCTTGCCCTCCACTAATTCTTTGGTCATATGAAGCTGAAGTCACCTAGTCATCAACTTCTTGTTTGAATTCTCCCGTTCCACCTTAAATGTAGCAGCACTTACATTATGGTGCTTCAGGCATCAATACTGCTGGACTATTTAAGGTGGAACAGGAAAGTTAGCCAGCTAGCTACTGAAACATTAGCATGCTCACAAGTTAAGTGATACTTTTTTAATCGCACAAACAGGGAAATTCCACCTTCGTATTTAACCCATCCGTGAAGTGAAACACCACATACACACACGCACTAGGGGGCAGTGAGCACACTTACCCGGAGTGGTGGGCAGCCCTATCCATGGCACCCGGGGAGCAATTGGGGGTTAGGTGTCTTGCTCAAGGACACCTCAGTCATGGACTGTCGGTACTGGGGATCGAACCAACAACCTTCCGGTCACAGGGCCAGTTCCCTAACCTCCAGCCCATGACCCAATTTTAGCGATTTTTTTGTGCTTGTTACGAAGAAAATGACCATAATACGTTAAAACGACATTAAACTAAGATAACACAATGTAGTACAATATCATATTTACGGAGAAAATACTTACATTCGTAAGTATTTCTTTGGTCGCTTGTGCTCTATCATGCCGGTTTTTCTTTTTTTTTCTCATAACACTGTTTAGAGTGAGCCTCTGAAAAAACCTCATGTGGCCCAACACTTTGCCCTTCCACTCTATCTCAGCAAGAATTGGGACACCCTAACCCTAGACGTGAACACGCAAAAACAGAGGGTTAAGGGCTCAGTGGTAGGATCAAGGGTCGGAATGGGATTGGGCCCAAAATCCAACGGTAGAAGGCAGGTCACGCGTAAGAAACACTCCTACCTCGCTGAATCTGGAATCTGATTTGAGTCTGCAGACCCCCTCCGTCTCATGAATAAAACATATGCTGATATTTTTGCTCTTGTGTCATCCTGAACATGCCACCTCCTGCGCTTTTTGTTTATTTGATCGAGCGATGTGTCATGATGTCAACAGCAGATAGGATCTGTTTTCTCAACTCCGTTTTCGTGCCGCTCCTGCAGCCGCTGGATCTTGGTGACCTGTTCCTGTCGACAGCAATCACCGACACCTCCGAGCAGGTGCTCACCGCTGTTTACGTTTCACTATATAATCTCTCCCACCTCCCCTTAAATGTCCTCACACTTACAGCGCTGTTAGACCAGAAAAGAAGCCACAGACTGGCTCCGTAACACCCTTTCAGCCCTGTAATGTATGTCCGTATGTGGGCCTACATTTCAGGTCCACACTCTTATTGCATGACATACATAGTAGTTTCTGAGCCGTTACTAAAGGAAAGGTAAAGCAGTTACTGCGGCAAGTTTTGGGACTAAATGATAAGAGTTAAACGGGTTTACTTTAAAGGGAAACTCCACCGATTTTCCAAAATTTTTGCATAATCCAGTGGTTGAGACGTAAATAAAGTCATTCAGAGTGGTTTGATGTGAAATGCACCATTGATACTTAAATTCCCCTACAGTGGTGGTGATAGGAACCAGGTTTCGTCATGTCTATAGCACACATGTAACCATGTTATTTACTATCCAAAACCAACTGTGAGCCTTCTGTGTTTTTATATATAATGCTGATAATTATAAAACAGCACTAAACCCAAAACAGTAGCATTTTTTGAGGACTACTTTGCCCTGCATATACACCTCCACCATGAATGGACTAAAAGAATCATGTTTTTGGACAAATCCATACAGCAAAGCTACGGTAAAACAGTGTCCCAGGCATCAGACAGCATATTAATCATCATTTCATATCATAATATTCTGTGGTGTAGCTTCTAGATATGATTAATGCTTCCAGTTCTTACCACCGCCATTCTGTTCTCACTCTGTAGGTTTCCTTAGAATGATGCATTTCACATCAAAACACTTGGAATGACTTCATTCACATCTTAGTGATTGAATTATATAGTAAATTTGAGTTCCCCTGTGTGACAGGAAAGATAGACAGACAAAGTCATTGTGGTGGTGATTAGCTCGCTAATGTCTTTTACAGTGGCATTTTACCAGTGGACAGGAGCCAATCAGAAACCACATGTCAATTAGGTTATACATATTAAATATCCACGGCAGGTGATGCTCCAGTTGGCTGCCAAATTTATCATGGGAAAGAATGCAAGCCTTTTTCCAAGTCCTTATAATTTCAGTAATCATTTTTCATAATTTTTAAATGAATTTAAGTAGTATTATTTTCTCCTACACTGAAAAATTTTAACTGACACGATGCATTTCTAATTACCACGGCAAACAATTTTAGCTTTAATTTCCTATTTTTCTTTATGTAAGGAATTCCAACAAGTCAAGATTTAATGCTTGATATTAGAAATTCATTTTACATGTGTGAAATTTCAAAATCCGCTAAAAATTTAAAATTTCAACTGCTAAAAAAGAGTTTTTAATTGTAAGAAATTAGTTAAAATTCTTTCAATAAAATCAATTCAAATGCAAAACTAGGAGCTCAACATCAATTAGATTATTCTTATTTGGATTACAAGATAATTTTAATCAAATTTGATGCAGGAAGGAGAGGAAGATTTAAGATCAATGAAATTTGCAATGAATAATGAAGCTGTAAAAAAGTTCAATAAAGTATGAAGTATATATATATATATATATATATATATATATATATATATATATATATATACACTTTTTTAAGTATGTAATAAGTGCTATTGTTTTTTGGATTTTCATTCAATATTTCCCCTCAATTTTGGATAGTATCCAATTCCAATCAGTCAGATAAGCCTCCCACCATCACACAATGCTACTGGGAGGTTGAAGGTTAACATGTGCTTCCTCCGAGACATATCAAGTGTATTGATGCATCATCATTAGACAGCTCAACACACTTGAAGGAGAACACTAACTGCCAGTTCTCCTATGTCGGCTAACCAACATCTGCATTGTCTAGCACCTCGCTGACCAATGCTCTTGTAAACCCCCAGCTATGGATGGCGAAAGGTTCATTTTAACTCTTGCTAAGAACATCACTTGCAAAATTTAGGCAACTACTTTGAATGATTTAGTAGCCGCTCAGAAACTCATGTCATTTTTAGGGGTCAATATAAAAAGCACAGATGCTGTTAGACCAAGCCTTTCAAAACATTACTTAATGCTTGCTTTAAGTAAAATGTCCTAAACAGTTATTTTTATTCTAAATTATTTATTTGTAGTTCAAGGCTGAACAGTTTTTCAATCTATGTGAAAAATTAGCCAGTAGGTCAGTGTTGTAGTAATATGGCAGTTTGGTCCTATCTGAGCAATCCATGATCCACCCACAAATGCGTCCTTTCATAGCTGCTGGTTGTAGTAAAGCTATAGTGAGCCTCCAAGCCACCAGGGGGCACCCTGAGCATGTAGTATTCAAGGAGTTTGGTTTAGTTATTAGTGGCTTTGTTTTATTTACATATCACAGGTTGTCGGGAGAAAACCTTGTATGTCCATTTTTGAGGTTTTGCTGTTTTTGACATGATTTCAAAAAACATGTTACTGTTTACATCGTGTGTAAATTTCATGATGAATGGACCAAAGGAAATGACCCAGAATGACTTGGAAAAAAATCTGGTTCCATTGACTTACATTAAAAGTAAAGTAGGTAAGTTACCATTTTGGAGATGCGAGGTTTTCTTCCAACAACAGCGACATGCAGTTTAGTAGGTTGTATTTGTTTTGTTTTTTTTGTCTTTGAATGAAAATTCTTTTTCCTTCTTGCCTACATATATTAATGTTACGATCTAAATGGCTGGTGGGCTCAGGTAGGATGCTTATGACCCCCCAAGCATTCAAAACCTACTTGGTCCCCATCTTTTCATTTGATTGCATTCATGTGTAGCTTGACTGAAAAAAATTGTTTTGATGAGTTGCAACATACTGTTGCATTTTGAACTGGAAACTAAACGTTATGGTCACTACAAACACTGTAACTGTTCAGCTGTGTAGATTTGAGTAACTGATGTATTTCGTCAAAAACGTAAACACTTGCAGTTCAGGTTCCAACCTAGTAAAGTTACTATAAAAGGACACATTTGTCGCCATGGATGGGTCAGTTTAACCATGTAACTCACACATGAACTACCATCAATTACAAATACATACACAGGAGAAGGCAGGCAATTATAGCAGAGCCAGTTTATGAGGAGCCTGGCCACTTCCTATTTCCCTTGTTATATCAAAAACAGGACTTCTAATCAGTAGAGGGCGCCCGCGACGGAGTCCTCAACGAACGGGAGAAAATAGAGCTCACTTTCCCAGAACGTTTCTCTAATGTTAGAAAGTAGAAGGATGTATTTCACTAAAAAAACAAAGAAATCTCACCCTCATATTTCCTTTTCTCTACATCAAATTTTTATGCAGCAGAAGGCGGGCAGTACTGCTAGAGAGTGATGATTGATTGGTGAGCGGAGCAGCTCATTGGCTTTTCGCTCTCACAACATCACGGACACGATGACCTATAACTCGAGTTTAAAAGCTCTTAAAAATATAACAGCAGAGTTAAAATGTTTTATGCTGTTCTGTGTTCAGGAGATTATTGCATTATTTCACATTAAAAATGTTTAAGCGTTCATAAACTGCTCAAATGTTCCGTATCAACCTATTCATTTTGGACTCACTCGGGAGCGCACTCTAGCTTTTGAGAAGACACTGCAGAGCAGGAATTCTCTCTACAAGTTCTCTGATTATAGTCAACGCTAAAGCATTGCAGCAGAAACTAAGCTACGTTCACAATCTTGTTTTGCACTTCCAGTCTCACCTCTATGGTTTTATGGCTCCATAAGCTACCATTTCGTTTCTGGAAAGACTAGAAATTGTACAGAAAACCTACCTCAACATGGTCCGGTAAACGGAGCACCCTGCGCCTGCAAAGCGAAGTGGATGGTGCTAGATGCTAGCAAAATCACTGCTAATATAAAGCTAGGCTAGGCCTGTGAGGCCTAAAAGGCGGAGAGTTCTCTGTTTAAGCCCAACTCATCGGAAAAGCAGTTCAAACCCAGGACTATCCGATATTTTAAGCTGGACAAAAGGGTTGAACTGAATGTAACTGATTCGGATTTTCATTCGAATCATGTAAATTCAGTGCGTCACTTTTTTCCTTCCCGCGTACAAGCAACCCACGGCAGTCAGGGAGATTCATTCATACTGCAAACCATGCAAGCTGCTTCTATGAGTTTTGTTTGCCTTAAAGAACGTTTGGCCTTTATTTATGTTTTTTCTGTTTTGGCGGGGGGTGTTGGGGGTGGTGGTGGTGGGAGGGGGGTGTTGGGTGGTCTGGTGTTTTTCTTTCTTTCTCTTCCTTTTTGGTGTCCCATGCTAACCACGGTGGGGTTGCTGTGAAAGGTGGGAGCGTGATGCTAATCTTTCTGTTTGTGGCAGTTGGCATTTCATTTGACTTACTGTGCTTCTACTATGGGCAGGAGGAGGAGGAAAAGAGGTGAGTCGGAAACTCCGGCTTCTCCGTTCTGCAGTCTAACAATCAGTGGCGATCCCGTAGACGTCACGGACAGTCATGGATGGCACTGTTACTGAGTTGCGGAACTGAACTGCTGACTTAAATTCAGAAAAAAAGAAAAAAAAAACATGGAAAAAAAATGGTGCAGAAAGTGTGATACTTGTTTTTTTTACTTTCATACGTGTATGCAGACAAGAGTCAAAGGTTATACATATATGGTCATCCCTCGCCATTAGAATTAGATGATTAGATGAACTAGAATGGCATAGGAGGGTAAAAAAAAAAAATACATACTGGAATCTAGGGCTGATTAGCGGTGAACACCAGAGCACGGATTTAGTACAAGCACAGTAGTTACGATGACCTTCGGCTAGATGCGTTCAGTTAGGTTTGACCTAATATGTACAGATGTTCTTGGTATTTCAGTTGCGACGGAAGCTCACCATAGTGAATTGCAAATGGCTATTTAACTGTAAATAACTGTAATGTAAATGTACATGTTTAAAAAGAACATTCCCTTTTGAGTCCTGACTGTAAAGGGTGTCTGTTGACTAGAAGGCAAATGCCACGAGAATGGCAGTTACATATGGCGTAATACAGAATAAAACTAGTGTGGTGTATGTGACGTATTCAATGAGAAAAAAAAAAAGCAAAACGATAAAAAAACTGTTCATTATTGGTCTATTGAGTAAGTTGCATTGTGTGATGAAAGTCTTAAGTGCTTAAAATGCATTGAATCTGTTACCTGATTTTATTGTAAATTGAAGAGTAAAACAAAAGAACATTACATTTTTGTATATATTGGATTTTTGTAAATTTTTATTTGATTCTAATGCAACACAAAGTACCAAATTCATTTAATAAAGTACACTGTGGTCATTTTCTCAGACTCCTTTGCTAACTTATTTCCGAGGCGGCCGAACTGATTGTCGGTCAAAAAAAAAAGTTAAACTGGGTTCGATTCCCCGGCCGGGCAACCAGGGTCCTCTGTGTGTGGAGTTTGCATGTTCTCTCCGGGTTCTCCGGTTTCCTCCTGCAGTCCAAAGACTGTGACTGACTGTCTGTCTGCCCTGCGATGGACTGGCGACCTGTCCAGGGCCTTCCGTTCGATGACTGCTGGGATAGGCTCCAGCACCCCCTGCAACCCTGAGGGAGAAGCATCTTAGAAAATGGATGGATGGATAATCGGTCAGATGTACAGAAGCTCCATAGCATTCGTTCCCCATGATTCGGAGTGAGGTTTTAGGATTTGCATGTAGCTGTTATGATGCTAAGCTAACGCTACATGCTATTTGAACTATTTAGTACTTGAATTCCATGAATTACGTGTTGGTTTAAGTTGGTTTAAGATGGTTTAGTTGGTTTCCCAGCAGAGTTGTGCTGGTTGATCCAAAACACACCATATGCTAGTTATGCTGGTGAACAGGCCAGGCTGGTCTTTGCTAGATTTTCTAACAGTGCACACTCTTGAAAAAGAAGGCTCTTCAAGGTTTCCTTAGTCAAAGGAATAGTTCTATTCAGAACCATTTGTCCTATATATAACCATTTCATGCTTAAATGGTTCTTTGTATGGTGAAATGGTTCTTCAGATGCCTGGGTTGAAAATGGCTCGATATAGCACTGAAAAGGGTCTGCTATTGTTATGATGTCAAGCTTGTAGCGATAGAAAAAAAAACCCTTTTTTGATGCTGTATACTAACATGAAATGGTTTTATATAGAACTTGTGGTGCTAAACAGAACAATTCTCTTTACTAAAGAACCTTTAAATAACCATCTTGTTTAAGGGTATAAGGGCGGCCAAGACGTTTACACAACATACTGTATTTGGCAGTTTAAAAGATTTGACCACATTGCGCTTCTAATAACCATCATCTACTTTAGCTAATTGGTAACTGCACAGTCTAAACATCTCAACTATTAGGGACTGGTTTCCTAACCTGCGTTTTGGATGGAGATTCTCCATTGAAAGTAAAACCTTTTCACATTTCTGTTTTTTCAGCGGGAAGGACTGATTACGCTGCCTCTGCTGAAACAGCAACAGCAACACTGATGGCTGAACTTGTACAGCTTCCCTGCTAGAAAAAACAACATAGACAAGCAATGGTCACCAGCAAAACCAGTATATCGTTAGAAAACCTTGTCTCTCCATTTTTTGGCATTTTTCAGTTTTTGACATAATTTGAAAGTATCTGTTACTCTTTACATTGTTTGCAAATTTTATGATGAATGGCCTAAAAGAAATGACCCAAAATGACATGGGAAAGATTCTGGTTCCATTGACTTACATTGAAAGTGAAGTATGTTTTTTCCTTCTCCTGTAAAGTTACTATTTTGGAGATACAATGTTTTCCTCCAACAGCAGCAATATGCTGTATTTGGCATGCTGGCTGTATGAACACGCTGGGTGACCAGCTAAACCAGCACTGGACCAGCACAAGCCCAGCTTTGACCAGCATGGAATTGCTGGAATTGCATGGAATAACCTAAATTGTTGGCATTTGAGAGAGCAAATGCTCTGCGGGCGAGTCGATGGTTATGAAAAACCTCTATAGTGCTGTTATGGCAATGTGGTCAGTGCCCCTTTTTATAGTTATTAAGCTGTTATAACACCTCCAGCAAACGTGGCTACTTTATCTTTCTGGTTATAGCTATTTTCACATGTCTATCATGTCCATGTTTATCATTCAGTAGACATTAGCTGACATGATGTGTTCCTTATTCAGCTTGGACGCTCACAATGTTGTGTGTTTGATGTTCTCCAATAATTTTGGACATTCTTTCATTTCAATTTTAGCAACTGTAACAAAAACGAAGTGGCACCTTTCCATGATAAGTTAAAGTGATATGAACAGTATTTCCAAGGTTAATTATAGTGCATAAGGCACTAGTGGAATTCGTTTTACCTGGCATTTACATACTTCCATTTCTTGTGAAAAGGGCAACGTAATGTGGTGGCCAGATTCATTTGCATGAAGTAATCTGCTCAACTTATTCATCACGACCATCAGGCACTATGTGGCCTCCACTGAAATGAACAGGACGTGGACGTGTCTGTTTTCAATGGAAAAACAGTGAACTTCACACTATGGTAACATGTTTGATTGACACAGGGAGATTCATTCAAAAGAGGCCTGATTAATCTCTTGTAACTCCCATTAGGACGAAGCAACCTGAACCAAAAGAATGCGCTACATACCTTGATGTGTAATCCACTGCATTGCATGCGATGCTGGAAGTGATCTGCATTTTCTGCCAGACACATTTTGGCACGGCGCTCCATGTTCCTAAACGTCTCGGCAAACATTAGAGAGGTTAAACATGGCAACGGCGGTCCAGCACCCACCTCATCCCTCCGACGCAGGGGCATCCAGGCTCAGTCGAAGCTCCATATACTGAGGAGCACGTTGCACTTTGTTTCATTCAGATTGCTTCGTCCTAGAGAGACATAGTGCAGAATATTCGGGGCCTCTTTCAAGTGAATCGCCCTGTATAATCATAATAAGCCACCCAAGCAGAGGTACCATTTAAGAAACAGGTTTCCGAGTGCAGAGGGTCTTTAAGGAAATTTCGGAATATTACATTTCAAAAAAAGCTCTTTAACGTCAGTGCAAGCATCACTGCTTCAGGCCCCAGCATTAAAAATGAAGTTTGCGCCACACGCTTACAATTAGGCCTTGTGAAACACTAACACGCCTGGAGGAGTTCAGTCTTCCACTGCTTTAAAGCTTTTTATTCCCTAATTGGTGGTCGTGGCTTAAAAAAGGCAGAGCAGCGCACTCTGTACGACAAAGGAAGAAACAATCAACCCAAACGTTATCAAAAAATAACTGTTTTAATTTTCAGTGTCATGTCTTTTTTTTCCGATTTACAATTAATGCACAGAGGTTGTTCATCAATACCAGACAGATCCACAGAGAATCACACCAATGCTTGTACTGCTGATATGCACAGAGAAATAACTCATTCAGAAATGCTAAAGCCAACAGTGAATGGCAGTAAAAGGGCCGCAGTTAGCACAAGCTTAACTGGCCCCTACAAGCTTTCATCCACTGTCAGAAGCATCAGCACTACTGAACGATGCAGTCCTTTAATGGATGGAAGATTCAGGAAACACAAACAAATCAATGACAACAAGTCCAAATGGGTTCGATTTGTGCCAAATATTTCAACAATGAGAATATACACTTATTTTAAATAATAAAATCTTTTTTTTTTTTTTATCTATAAAATCACATTTTACAACCATTGATTTTAAACGTTGACATATCTGAATCTTAGACTTCTTCGCTGGTCAAAACACCAAGCGAGCAGATTCCAGGAATGTATAGAAATGCTGAATCTGTAAAGACAGATGTGATTCGACCCCTGCATAATTTACCTCATTGATGTAACAGTTAACGTACTGCATCGTTATGCTGCCCAATCGGAGAGCAGGTTTTTAGAGCTTAGCGAACCAGTACCTTTTTAAACTGCAGTCCGATGCTGACCGCATTCAAACCTCTAGAAGAAAACACTACCCAAGGCCCAGCTGGAACCTTGATGTGCTCAGCACCAATCGACAACTGCCGAATCTCACTTTTAACAGTCATTAATTACATATACTTACTGGCTCCCATGAAAATCACAGTATGCTTGTAAGATGAAAGCGATAGTTCAGGCCAAAAATATCATTTACATTTCACATAATTTTTGTTCAAAATGTCAAAAAATATCCAGACACCCCTTCTAAGAAGAAGCTATTGCTGACGCAGGTGTTCGATTGTGCCGACAAAGCTTCTATCTCTCTAGGAAAGCATTTCCAACAGAACGGGACACTCTGGATTGGCCACACATGAGCCTAAGGTGACCACGCACAATGCAAAGGTTTAGCATCAGGAATGTAGAGTAATGGAACTGCATCGTCAGGAGTGATGGAGCTATGCCCATGTTGGAGCAGAGATTGTGATCCAGAATTAATTATCCAATACCAGTTCCTGACCTCTCTAATGCTCTTATGGCCAAATACAATCAACTTCTCACAGCAATGTTCTAATATCTAGTGTAAAGCCTTCCCAGAAGAGGCCTATCATTGCAGGTAAAACAGGACGAACTCCTTATTAAATGTCTTTGATTTCAGAAGAAAATGTTAGCAGGAGTCTGTAAGCAGTTGAACGTATAGTGTAGTTGATCAGGCGAGATAAGTTTGCTTCTTCAGTTGTGACCTCTGATGTGGTGCGTCATGCCCATGTTAGGTCTACGCTGGTTTATGAAAGAAATGAATGCTTGAATGTCAATTGAGTCTAAGGTCAGCTAAAATGCCTCAAAACTGACAGGTTCTTCCCCACAAGTGTTCCTGGAACTGGAAAAATAACGCCACATATATGCTACGGGTAAGCTAAAGCTCCTGTGCACTTAAAAGACGCATGAAAGTAAATCTACTATAAAACTTCGACACATATCAACACAAGCTACTCAAATTGTAGCTTAAAACTGCAAAAGCCAAACAAAGGTTGCTCGTATTTTGGTGAGGTTGCCAAGCTTATGATGTTAATTCAGTGAGTTTCCATATAGCAATCATCATGTTTAGGCTTATAAACAGTCTAGGAATCCAGAGATTCAGAGGAAAACTGTCCATTTGGCAAAATGCATCAGATTTGGGGCATTTTAGTTTAACACTGGACTCCATAGCGGCGATTGGAACCAACGCTGCTGTTGGAACAAAACTCCAAAATGGTAACTTTACAGGAGAAGGAAAAAACATACATTACCATCAGTGTAAGTCAATGGAACCAGACGTCTTTCCAATTCATTTTTGCCCATTTATTTTGGTCCATCCTTCATGAAATGTACACACAATATAAAGGCCAACATGCAATTTCATATTATGTCAAAAACTGAAAAATCGACAGAAATGGAGATATAAGGTTTTGTTCCGACAACAGCGATAAAACTTCTAGCCACCAGGCAGTTAGCATTGTGTAAAGTGGAATTCTTAAAGTATTAGGGGTTATTAAGTAATGTTACCTATGCAAAATTGCCAAAATTCAGGCTGCTGTTTTTGCTGTGTGATGACCTCCTGTCCATTTTATAAATAACAGTTTAAAACAAATCGCTGCTGTCTGAACAAAACCATTTTTTCCATTTCTGACATTTTTCAGTTTTTCACATGATTTGAAAATACCTACTGTCTGTCACATTGTGTGTAAATTTCATGATGAATGGTCCAAGAGAAACAGCCCAAAATGACTTGAAAAAAATTCTGGTTCCATTGACTTACACTAAAAGTTATGAAGGTTTTTCCTTCTCCTGTAAAGTCACCATTCTGGAAATACGAGGTTTTGATCCAACAACAGCAAAACAACGCACGCAGTTTGCCCACTACTAACTGGTGCTCATTAGCCTCATAGCTCAAGTGTAAAACTAAAGAAGCAAACATGCCTCAGTCATTCTCCTACATTTGGGATAAGAGAATTATGTATTATGAGTTATGAGTTTTGGCGTAACTATCGCTTTAAGAAGAACAAGAATCTGATGCGAACCACCTCAACCTGCAATTATTGCGCATTTTTATAAAAGATGTTATTTTTCTGTCTCCCACGCTGAACAGTTCGCCAGCTCTAAAAAAAGCTTTTCCTGCTTTTTGGACATAAAGGAACCAAAAGGCCTCTTGAAACCCAGTTGTTTTTGGCAGTGGTCCTTAAAACAGATTAAAGTGTGCAAATAAGTCACGGATTAAGAAAGAAAGAAAGAAAGAAAACAAAACACGAAACAAAACACACGAAAATCACACAAGAGGTGAAACCACACATCCTTATACTTCACATGCACACGAGACTAGAAACCAGACACAATACAGACACACCGTTATTAGACGTCATTTTTTGCGACATTTGCTGATAATTACGTGCTCATGCCACACAGATGTCAATATCTCAGTATCAGTAACATCAAAATATCATACACCAATGATACATTAGTTCAATAATACTTCCAGTTCTCTGTTAAATTATGCTGGGAATAAAAGTTATAAGTGGTGTTTTTAGCCTGAGAGAAAGCGCTGTGCTGTTCCTCTGAGCCTGGCGCCGAATCGCTGGATAAGAACCCGAAAAGTGCACGCTATTCCGTTTTGGGCCTGGTGTGGAAACGTTCCAGCAGAGCCCGCAGGATGTTGCCAGGAATCTTTTGGTGTCTGTCGATAAGTGCTTGAACTGCTGCCTGCACCTGAATGAAAGACCGGATTAGAGGAGAGCTTCAATGAAGGTCTGCGCTGTAGTCGCCTGAATATTTCATGAAGCCTCCACAGGCAGCGGTCAGCATGATAATTTACAACGGACACAACTTCATCCTCATCTGGTGGGCAAAATACTTTATCGGTAACTGATATCAACTTTAATATATTGCTGCTGTCAGATCAAAACCCTATATCTCCAAAATGGTAACTTTACAGGAGAAGGAAAAAACCTACTTTACTTTTAATGCAAGTCAATGGAACCAGACGTCTTTTCATGTCATTTTGGGCTGTTTCTTTTGGTCCGTTTATCCTAAAATTTACACACAATGTGAAGAGCAAAAGGCATTTTCAGATTATGTCAAAAACAGGAAAAATGACAAAAATGGAGATACGAGGTTTTGTCCCGACAGCAGCGATATCTAGTATTACAGCTTGAACATTTGCATGGGTCTGCTAGAAGTACAAAGGTGTCCAAAATAATGGAAACGCCATACAATGCTTATACACATTACCTCTAACCCTTATCACATAGGTGCACTTTGTAGGTAAACAGTTATTAATTCTAGTCTGTCTGTTGCCACACAAATTATAAGCCCCCTGCTTTCTCGTCCTTCAGTGGAAAGGACCACTCCAGGACCTGGACCTGGACCTGGACCTCAGACCATATTCTATATTTTTCTTTTTTTCTGTCACAATCATTTTTTCATTACCATTTTCCAACCTCTTTGTCTCTAAACAAGTTGTTTTTTTTATCGTGCTTTTAAGGGCGACATGCAAATGAGCTCTGTGCTCTTTTCTAATTGGCTGCCCTGTATTGTGTCTCATTCAAGAAGGAGTCTGGACCAAAACACTCTTTATAACATTCACACTTTACTGTAGGCTGCTGTTCATAAGGCAACACGACATTTGCATAAACTCATCTTGACAACTGACACAACTCTACATAAATGCTTATAAACGCTTAACCCAACAGGCAGCATCTGTCTTAAAGGCTACTTTAGCTAACTGTGATCAAAACTGGCAAGTTTATAAAACATTTATAACGAATGACGCTTATTGGAATAAGCATTTATAAACATTTATGTAGGGTTATGTCAGTTGTCATGACAAACTTATGTAGGTGTCATACAGCCTTATAAACAGCACCCCACAGTAAAGTGTTACCTTTAACTTCAGTGTGACTGGGCGGAGCTAATCTGCTATAGGCTGAATAAGTGGATATACATTCAATGCAACCCTGACAATCGTAACAATAGAAGAACCCATTTTAGTACGATATAGAACCCTTAAATCATGCAAAGGTTGGTCATGGCTCTATATAGAAACTATATACTAAACTACTCTACTAAAATACTCTTGAGGGACCGTCATTTCAAAGTGTGTAGGAGACTGAATAAGATGACCAGCAGTGGTCAAAAACCTTCACTTTTGAATCTGTTTGGGAAATGACGAACAGGACAGGGCTAAAGTGAAGACCACCACTGAGTTTGGTGAAAAATTGTACCTAACTCAGTCCATAATTTCTGCAGTGGAAGATGGAGGGAAAACTGTGTAATTACACAGGTATACCATATGTAATAACAATGTAACTACTGATTATTTAGGCAGTGTTACAGATGGATTACAGATATACAGCTGGTTTAATTACACATGTGGATCAACTTCAGTTTTGCCCATGTAATTACACAATTACACAAATCTTCCACTCAGGAACTTTCCTGTAGCGCAGTGTTAAAGTTACACTTTAAAATAAGCGGACAGTTCCTGTGTAGTTGTTATGTACGTACTGTGTAATAACAGAGTGGTGATATAGATACTGCTTTGGGTTTTAACGCAACACATTTAATTAATGTCATAAAAGTTACATTTTAAGATAAGGGGACATCTGCTGTTCTGTCTCATTACAGACTGGTTTAAAGCTGAAACTGGTTACAGTGTCACAGCATTTAGCAACATAAATGCTGGTGAAATGTTAGGAAAGCTGGCAGATACAGTGTAAGAAACGTCTTAGTTTGTTATTACACTACAAATGTAATTTCATTCATGTTACATGGGAGAAATATCCTGTTACAACTATTAAGATACACTTGTGCAATTAAATGAGGCAAAACTGAAGTTTATACACATATAATTACATAAGGTGAACTTCTGCAATCCATCGGTAGGAGTGACTAACTCATTAGTTGTTACATTGTTGTTGCATATGTTGTTAACATGTACCTACACAGTTATTAAAGACAATATAAACTGGGACCAAAATTTGCATAGAAGTCAAATCACTCAGTGGGACCCACCTGTAAAATGGGAAATTACCTCCAGGACCCCATGCCAATTTAATCCTGTCCGAATTGAGCTTTACAGACCCAACAAAATCATTTACTGGAGAAGAGGAGAAAGGAAAGGAAACAGCTGCTTATGGACTCGTACCTTTTCTGCTAACTCAGCTGCAGTCAGTTTAGGGTCGTACGGAATGGGGTCGCCTAAGTAAGTGCGGAATTTGACAGGAAATCCTCCGTACACAGGCGCTATGGGCAGCCGGAACCTTTCGTACACCCATCTGAAAAATTCTGGTGGAGGGAAGCAAACGGGTTGCCAGAGAGTGAAATTACACAATTAATCAATAATGCTGTTCTTGCTAAACTCATAATAGTGGATTTCTTCATAGATCTACTTAGGAGATGAAAAAAAAAAACTGCTTGGGTGCAGGACTTACTTAATGTTCCCAGAGAGCGAAATCCTTCCCGGACGTTTTGAGTAAACATGGGAATAATTGGCTGTGGAGAAAAAGAAAGACATGGTCCTGAACTACAATGATCCGACATGCTGTAAACCCAGTATCTGCTTTAGCGCGCGTGTGTTCACTCCTAGCTGTCCCAGCAGTTGGTTGACGTAAGTCACTTTGGGCAGAAAGCCTCAGATAACCTTCCTAAAACTCACAAGATTATTTTGATGTGCTTTGTTTGAGTCTGGCGCTCGTACAGGCAGGTCAAATTCTTTGCAACTGGCTGGATCAGTCTTTATTTTGGATTGCGCAAGGACACAGATCAGCAGATAAAGATGCCAAAACCAAACAACAGTACAGAGTGAAGTGTGCATGTTCTGGGACAGCTGCAGAGTCCTATAGAGAACCATGTACACTAAAAGAACTCTTTGCATGATTTAAGAATTCTACGCATCATTAAATGGTTCTTCAGATTGATAGAGAATGCGTTGTAGATTGTTCTATACAGAACCTTTTCTGGGTTCTTCTGTTGTTATGATGTCAAGCTTGTAGCAACAGAGGAACCCTTTTTGGTGGTATATAGAGCCCTTTTCAAAAAGCGTCTATATAGAATCATCTACAGCGCATTCAGAGGAACCGTTTCACCAGGCAAAGAACACTTTAATCATGCAAAGGGTTCTTTGAGTGTACATGGTTCTACATAAAACCATTTTCTTTACTAAAGAACCCTTGAAGAACCATCTACAGCACATTCTCTATCAATCTATTGGACACTTTCTTGATGCAAAGAACCTTTAATCACGCAAAAGGGTTCTTTGAGTGCTCATAGTTCTGTACAGAACCATTGTCCTTCGTAAACAACCCTTGAAGAACCATCTTTTTTTAAGTGTTTGTTTTTTTTTTGGGGGGGGGGGTGCAGCTAATCCACTTGCACAATGAAGATGAATATGAAATGAAAATTTTAATGTATGTTTTCTACTTTTCCTCGGACGATGAATAATGAGTATCTCATACTTTTTTCCAGGCCATTTTGCCTGGAAATTCTGGAAATTAAATGAATGAAAGGTGGTCTCTGACTTTTGCACAGGACCGTAGCTAACAAGTAATAGAAGCTTATACAGGGAGCTTATATAGGGGACAGACATGGGCTGGAGGATTAGGGAACCTGCCTCGTGACCGGAAGGTCATCGGTTTGATCCCCAGAGCCGACAGTCCATGACTGAGGTGTCCTTGAGCAAGACACCTAAACCCCAACTGCTCCGCTGCGGATTGGGCTGCCCAGCGCTTCGAGCAAGTGTGCTCACTGCCCCCTAGTGTGTGTGTGTGCTCACTAGAGTGTATGTGGTGTTTCACTTCACGGAGGTGAAATTTCCCCGTTGTGGGACTAATAAGGGTCTCTTAATCTTAATACCACACCCACTAACATGGAACAAAAAAAAAGAACAAAGTTTGTCTGTTTAGCTGAAAACAGTGATCGCAGCAACACTGAATGTATGTTAGACAACAATGTCTCTCAAATTAGCCAGTGCTAACTGGTTAAGTAGGAACTTGCATTAGTTGTTAGCGACTTGCTATTAGCCTTGCAGCTCTGACGTAAACCTAAAGGATTAAACTCTGGACACCAAACTCTTTTGCATTTGCTTATTATTGCTAATAAATGTAAATACATCATTCAACAGGACTATGACAACATACCACTTTGGAATCAATGGCCACTTGTGCAAAACCCTTGCGTTTCCCCCAGACCAAGGGGTATATCTCATCACTGAAAAGGGCCTCCCGGACCCCTCCTGGAGCGATGCCCAGCAGGTGGCCGCTGCGCAGGGCCTTCACACACTCCTCCTGTGGCCCATGGATTACACTAAAGACCTCCAAAAGCAGCTTAATACCTGCCAAAACACAAGGAAAGGGGAGGTGGGTCAGTCAATATTTACAAGAGGTCATGCTAACTGGTCACTGCTAGATTTTCAACCTGATCTGCTGCATGTGTAGTACAAGGCCAATGGCCACAGGAAATAACTCTGACATATTTTCCTGCACGTACTAAAGAACAGAAGACCTGCAAAGTGGAATAATACTTATAATAGAAGTCAATGGGCAGGTGCTGAAATATTTTTCAGTAATGCTGAAAAAATCTAGAGCATTCCTTTAGGTTTGCTGTAAAGGACTATAAACATGCAGACTACTCTACAGCATTGCTACTCCAAGCTGAAACAGAAACAAGACTTAGAATTGAGCCATAATGAATTATTAAGGGTATTATTACAGGAGCTTATGACTGTTTCTACACTCCAGACAGAGCCTGACTGTTTACCTGGGACCTTGAACAAGAAGTGGTCAGCAACCGAGTGACACGTGCGGCCTTTCTGAATGATGACCCTCGCAAGGAAGTAGTAGTAGTCGATAGGGATTGCTCCATGGTAGTAGACAATGAGGGCCGGGCCTTCATCTGGAATTTTATCTAAGCCATGGATTTCGTAACCTGTTCCAAAAACATCAGCTCTCTATTATTTTCCAAATCCGGAACTGGGAAATTACTATTCTCAAAACCAAAACAAACAAACAAACAAACGAGCAACTACAAGCCTCATAAAACAATAAAGATTATGCTACATCCTCGGCAGTTACATTTTCCATTAATTTCCTTTATTTTACTGACAACTACAGAAGCCTTTCATGACAACTGACATAAACATACCCAAATATTGATAAGGCTTTATCCAGCAAGCGTGAGGTCTACACAGAACATGCTTTGCAGTTATTTTTTAACATTTTAACATACAAGAATTTAATATATTGGAATAAAAAGGGACTCAAAATGTGTAATTATTGTAATTATGTAAGTATTGGCACATTTATATTTTATGTTTTTTTCCCCTCAATATGATAAACTAAACTATAAAATAAATAGAAATTGTGCTCTTAGATTTGAAGAAATGTACCACATTTAAGTTCAGGATGTGTTAACTTTTCACGTGTCAACTGAGTGAAGTCAAGTCAAGGTTTATTTATCTAGCTCTTACAACAGGTGCTGTCACAAAGCAGCTTTATAGAAAAATCTGGGTCCGAGCCCCCATGAGCATCGCCAATGGAGACAGTGGCAAGGAAACACTCCCTAAAAGCAAGAGGCAGAAACCCAGAGAGGAACCAAGACTCAAAAGGGGAACCCATCCTCCTCCGGTCGACACCGGAGAGCAAACAATAACAGAGCAAAATGAGCAGAGGACAAGGTTTGAGCATTAGTATTTGTTTAAGATATGGAAAAAGGGAAAAGCAGGAGAAGCGATGTCTATGACTGAATAGATGCAGTCTGTATGGACAATATATGTATAAATCAAGCCTCACTCACTTTTAAACACAAAAACGTGAACGGACGTAAAAATAAGAGAGATCTTTCAAAAATGACACCGTGAAAACAATCTAAAAAAAAAACTGGAAAATCGAGGTGCTTCTACAACATTTGTGTATCTTTATGTAAGGGTGGGTCCGAGTTTAAGTATGTCATAAATAATTCTGACATGACGATTTTCCAACCTTTGCTTAGGCTGTTTTTGTTACCTTTAAGACACTATGTGTAATTATACAACAGTATAATCTAACTGTGCTGATATTTCACCATAACATCACAGGTTTTTCACAAACACTGTATCACTCCACTGAGATACTGTTGCTAAGCAACGACTCTGACAGCTGTAGGAGACGCTCAAGACATTTGAACGTTTTTACTTCTTACTTGGCCACAAACAGAAAACGGACACTGTTAAGATCACATCTGACCGACAGCCGATTTGGTCCGACTCTGAAGATGAGACGGCGCTAAATTCCCAAACTGTCGTCACCACTGAGCAGCTTTTCAGTCGGCAGCTGTGACAGAAGAACAGCTGAACAACCTGGAATCAGCCAGAAATGAACCCAACACCATTCGCGAAACATGAGCCATAAAACTGACCCAATAAAAAACATAAGCTGCTCAGTGGTGACGACAGTTTGGGAATTTAGTGTAAGGAGCTGGAGAACGAACTGCCGGCTGAGCAGCGAGTGGGTGGAGCTCGTTACTCTGACGTAGCTACAAGCTGCTCGTTAAGGAGCTATAATTAGGAGGAAGGAACTGAACATTAAAACATATTAAACGCCGCGTTCACGGCCAGTTTATTCATTTCTTACTGTATTTATTTAACTGTTGTATTAAAGCAGTAGAGACACTCGAGGAGTGAGTTATCACTATAACATCACAGCTGTGATGATCTACGGCCACCAAATCACAGCCGTGACGTTATTTCGCGAGACCACACTCCCTCTGAGTTCTACTGCTTAAATGAAACTCAACCCTTACGGGCCGCCCTGTATTAAGCCTTAATCAAAAAGCAGCCCAGGCTGAAATAATGTCTTGTAAGTTTAACACTGGAGCATGTTCACGAAATACATATAGCCTTTTTATTTACTATCCAAAACCACCAATAAATCTACATGTGTCTTCTGAGTGTTTATATATAATTAGTCCAGATCGGGTCGCAGTAGCAGCTGGGAGAGCAGAGAATCCCAGATGACCATATTTCCCGCAATGTCCTCCAGCTCATTCCCAGGGAACACAAGCCGCTCCCAGGCCAACTTGGAGATATAATCCCTCCAGCGGGTCCTAGGACGA
Source organism: Pygocentrus nattereri (assembly GCF_015220715.1). Lineage (NCBI taxonomy): Eukaryota > Metazoa > Chordata > Actinopteri > Characiformes > Serrasalmidae > Pygocentrus > Pygocentrus nattereri. Next base: position 30,641,740 of record NC_051229.1, read on the forward strand.
CCCCGGGGTCTTGCCTGGTACACCCCCCCCGGGAGGCCGTCCAGGGGGCATCTGGATCAGATGTCCGAACCACCTCAGCTGGCTCCTCTCACTGCGGAGGAGTAGCGGCTCTACTCTGACCGGCAAACCCCAATAAATTTTAGTTTGCCTTATAGTGTCCTGCATGCAGCTCTCCACCATGAAAGGATTTTATAAACTATGTTTCTGGCCAAAATCTTCTCTCAACATGAACAGGAATCAATGCAGTGTATATAAAAAACATCTCATATAATAGCTTTCAATGGGAGACCACTTGGGGGCATTCAACTCTTCAGGCATCTGAGTGTTTCATATCATACAAATCTGAAAGACCTAATCTTAATAACTGAATTTAGAGCTGGGCAATATAAAAAATATTTATTGCTATTGTGACGTATTACATCACAAGGTCACAATATGATTTTCTGTGCATATTGTGGGTGTGTTTAAAAATCACTACCCAACTGTATGTTTGAATAAAATCATAATTAGTCCTGTTTGATTGGATTTAGTGCAGCACATTGTGTGAAATACTGAATACAAGTAACTGGATTGACAGTTGTTGATAGATAAAATGGGGGCCTCCTTTGTCTGTTCTAATTTTTCAGATGTCATGAAAAAAAGAAATATCATGAAACATCCATCCATCCATCCATTATCCAAGCCGCTTCTCCGTCAGGGTCGCGGGGGGGTGCTGGAGCCTATCCCAGCAGTCTTCGGGCGGAAGGCAGGATACACCCTGGACAGGTCGCCAGTCCATCACAGGGCAGACAGACAGACACAGACAGTCACTCACACACTCACACCTAGGGGCAATTTAGCATGTCCAATTGGCCTGACTGCATGTCTTTGGACTGTGGGAGGAAACCGGAGAACCCGGAGGAAACCCACACAGACACGGGGAGAACATGCAAACTCCACACAGAGAGGACCGCCCGGCCGGGGAATCGAACCCAGGCCCTCCTTACTGTGAGGCGACAGCGCTACCCACCATGCCACCGTGCCGCCCTATCATGAAACATCATATCATAAATACTGTATAATATCACATATTATATAAATAAACAAACATAAATAAACATTTTCTAATAGGAGCAAGCCACTCCTCCCCCTACGCATTACCCACCGTGCCAAATGGCGCCATGGCCGTCCCATAGAGTGGCCAGCGTTTTCCTCGCCCCATCCCAGAGGTTGTTGGAGTAGGCTTCCCTCAGCTGGTTCTTGCGCTTGTAGACATGGAGAAACAGGATGGACAAGTAGATCAAGATGACAATGAGGAAAGGCAGGATGAAGACAATGGCCAGCGGGGTGAAGACCCACAGCAGATACTCTAGGAAGCTGAGGTAGTCTTCCAGATTTCCCATCCCGGCCCAGTCCTCCCAGGCCAGGAGGAGACAGTTGAGGATGCCCACAGATCCATTCCCTGACCAGCAAGACTCGCTCTCATTAGACATGCTGCTTCAGTAGGTCCCTCTCCCAGTGGAAGCCAGGTTGAACAATGGCACCTCCTGCCTACGGGCAGACCTGGAGTTAAAAAAGAAACAACAAAAACATCCATTTAGAAGAAGAAAGAGACCACAATGACCTTTCGCCTTGAACTGACTTTAAAGGATCAACAATTTAGGTCTATAAAGTCGTAGAAAAGTTGTATTAGTTTAGTAAGAAAAAGAACTGGCAAATGTATTGAAAGTGAAGGTGAGCTGGCAACTTTTCTAAGAAGACTCAGATCAAAAGATTCAAATCGATTTAGCGGATACTATCGAGTACTATGAAAAAGATTTTAAAATAAGCCAAAGATCATGCAAATCTTCATTCTTTTATGCCTTTGCCTTTATTCATCCATGCAATTCATATTTACTCATTCTTATCGATAGTTATTTAAACGTGTCTCCCAAAGAAAACCTTGCAATTAAATTATAGGCGACAAAAGTGTCACATGGAAAGTTTATATTGTGGACAAGCTTGTCCACAAGGAGGGTGCTGACGGCCCAGTCTCCAACTAAACAAACGCAGAGAAACACTGGATTTTAACAGGCCATTACAGGTGTTACAGGTGCCGTCTGTGCAGGATATATTTATCTTTATGAAATATGAACATGAGATGCTAGTCCATTGTGGAAGATATATAACCACAGAGGAAGGTAAGGGTCTGTAATGCTCACATGTGGTACTTTGTGAATGAATTCATGAATGATCAATATTGTTTACAATAAGTCTGCACATAACGGTACAATTCAACACTAAAATTACAATTTAAAAACTAAAACCAAACAGCTTGGCAACCGAAACACTGCAGTTTTTATGGCCTTTTATATAATTTGATTATTATGACTTTTTCACAGCATTACCATGACTAATGCTCATTTTCACACCTCAGCTGAAACGTAAAATTCCACTGATTTTTACAATTTCTCTGGGCCTGTATGTCTGTAATGTGAACAAAGTCATGCAGAGCTCATTGACATGAAGTGGTCCATTCTAGAGAAACTCACTGAGTCTGAACTGTTCACAGAGGTGGTGATAGGAACCAGACGTCTGACCAGTTTATCCTTTTCAACTCCTTGAGACCTCCAGTGGTTCCAAAACACATTTCATCATATTCTTCATAACGTTCATATTTCATAAGCCACATTCAGAATGTGGGTGTCGTATGACACCGTAAGTGCCTTCTTTCCAGTCAAACAGATGGTGATGTCATTTTATACCCTTATAATAAAAGAAGCTGAACTCAGTGTTTTTTCTACTGAACGTCGACCCGTTTTTCCCCAAATCTGGGCTATAAACTATAAACAGACGGTGATCTGCTCTGGAAACGTTACTTTTATAAAATAACACAAAGAGCGTCTGAGATTTTTGGCTTTCAGCAGTAAACTGTAGGCATGTAGTGATATGTGTGATCATAAAACAAGTTCTGTTAATTTGAGGGGAGCTTTAAAAATAAATAAATAAATAAAATACAAACTAACACTTATTTCATGCAGTTACTGAATAATGTGGTCACATAAATTCAGACGGACAAACCAAAACATAACCTGGAGAATAAAAGGTGACAGATCCTCGACAGAAAATTATGTCAAATGGTTTTGAATGTGCTGCCCGATGTCCAACACATTCCATTGTTCTATGATCGTTCTAGGACCGTTCTTGGGTTCCAGTGTACTTTAAAATCCATTAATGGTGGATTGATGCATGTAGGGTGTTATAAGGCAAAGCAGTCTCCAAACTAAACGTACTTTTTTTTCCCAGATTCACCACCATTTTACAATCATCCGCATTACATATAATCACTCAGAAGACACATAGTTTCACTGCTGGTTTTGGGAAGTAAATAAATCGACTATATTTGTGCTGTAGATGTTGTGACGCCTGGTTCCCATCAGCACCACTGTAAAGAAATCGGAGTCTCTGAGTTTCTCTACAGTAAAGCTTTACAACAAAACACTTTGAATGACTTTGTTTGCATCTGAATGATTTAATTATGCATACATTTCAAAATACCATATACTTTAGATACAATACACTAATCGGCCATAACACTGACCACCTCCTCGTGTCTACATTCACTGTCCAGCTCCACTCACCCCACATGGGTGGCAATTACAGACTGTAGTCCACCTGTTTCCCTGCATACTTTGTTAGACCCCTTTGACCTTATTCTCTAATAAACTGGATATTTGGTTCTGTTACATATCATCCATATTTTGTACTATCAGATATATAAGCTTGATACTCGGTTCTATCAGATATCACAAGGCAAATGCTCATTTGTGCAGAGCTGGTTTGGAGCCGGCTGTGACCCAACACACACACACACACACACACACAGGCAGACAGACACTCAGACAGACAGACAGACAGACACACAGACAGACAGACAGACACAGACACACACACACACAGACAGACAGACAAACACACACACACACACACACACACACACACACAGACACTCAGACAGACAGACAAACACAGACACACACACAGACAGACAGAGACACAGACAGACAGACAGACAAACACACACAGAGACAGACAGACACTCTGACAGACAGACAAACACAGACACACACACAGGCAGACAGAGACACAGACAGACAGACAGACAAACACTCAGACAAACAAACAGACAAACACACAGACAGACACACAGACAGACACACAGACAGAAAGACAGACAAACACACACAGACAGACAGACACACAGACAGACACACAGACAGGCAGTCAGTCCTTCACCTCCAGTGCTTTTACACAACCTTGCAAAAAAAACAAACTGGGTTTCCTATTCTCCAGCCTCTTGCTCAAATTTCCCCGTTCCACCTTAAATGCTACAACAGTTACAGTCTGACACCTCAGGCGCCAGAATGGAACTGCTGCACCACTTAAGGTGGAACGGTCAAATTCGAGCAAACAGCTTCAGCTTCAGCTTCAGTTTCATCAACAACAAAAAAAACAAACAACACGTAAAACAGAAGCCAGGAGATCATCCGCTTACTCTTTACACACCGCGCTCGGACTCTTACTTCTCCTTCATAGCTGAACTTACATGGTGCTGCATCAATAAAAGTCACACAACCGCTTCGGGCTTTGCGCTGTTTTCCTTCCTGCTTCGCCCGGCTTTCTTCACGGATGACACAACGCGCTGTAGGAGGCGAGCTGGAAAATTCATAATAAAAGCCCTCAAATCAGGTTTTTTTTCACTTTTAGGGAATAAATTGTTTTTTAAAAATTCTAATTGTGCGCATAATAAATGAAAGCAAAGCCACTAATTAGCACCATGGAAATATTATCAGGCTGGCTAGTAGCTTTCGTTTTTTTTGTTACTTTTTTAGCAACGTTAGCTTTAGCACGTTTCAGGCTTTTAGCTTGTAGCGTGTTTGCCCGTAATTCATGGGTCCTCTTCAGAAAGGCTTCTAGGACATGTGAGGCGAAATTAAGCAAACACATACGTTCGTTTTCGTGATTAACATCGTTTTTAAAGTGATTTTAATACTTTTAGGACTGTTCTTCCTTCGTCGCTTGTGATTTGTGGTTTCGCTTCAGGCGGATGAGACCAGCTCTGGTGATCGAATGGTGATATATGGTGATCAATGCTGATTAATAATCGTGTTTTTACTGCTGGGACAGGCTCGTCTGTGATTTTACATCATGGTCAATCGTGGGAAATGGCAGACAGTTCCTATAGCTGATATATATTTTCACCACGGCGTGCTGGACGAAATGACTATATACTGCCTTTGCACAAGAGCCTTCGTCAAGTAAGTATCTTCCACATATATATTTATATATTGCATGTTTTAGCTCAGGTTCTTATGGAAGCCCTTTTTTGCCATTGGAACAAATGTATAGCCATTTAGTGAGTTATAATAATGTAAAAATTTTCTGTAATTGTGGCTTAGAACCTCATAATTATGGCTTCCTTTCTCATTATTATGAGATTCAACGACTTAATTGCTCATTAGTATGACTTAACATCTCAATTTTGACTTCATATCTCATAATTAGGACTTAGAATCTCATAATTATGACTTACTTTCTCATAATTATAACTTTCCTCCTCATTATTGTGAGATTGGTCGACTTAATATCTCATTAGTATGACTTATCATCTCAATTTTGACTTAATATCTCATAATTAGGACTTAGAATCTCATAATTATGACTTACTTTCTCATAATTATAACTTTCTTCCTCATTATTGTGAGATTGGTCGACTTAATATCTCATTAGTGTGACTTAACATCTCGATCTTGACTTAATATCTCATAATTATGACTTACTTTCTCATAATTATAACCTCCTCATTATTGTGAGATTGAACCACTTAATATCTTATAAATATGAGTTAACATCTTTTATCATTTTGACTTAATATCTCATATTTATGGCTTAGAATCTCATAATTATGACTTAATTTCTCATCATTATAAATTTCTCATTATTATGAGACTGAATGACTTAATGTCTCATAATTATGAAATAAGAGAATTTTCAACATAGTAAGCAATTATTATGAGAAATTAAGTCATATTTATGAGAACATTTTCTCGTTATGAGACACTACAGTCATTATTATGACATACTAAGTCATTATGGGGTGCTAATTCATAATTATGGGATGCTGTCATAATTATAATATACAAGGTCATAGTTATTATATAGTAAGCCATTATTATGAGACACTAAGTCATTATTATGAGATACTAATGAATAATTAGGGGATGCTATGTCATAATTATGAGATATAAGGTCATAGATATTATGTAGTGTGTGGTTATTTTGAGATACTAAGTCTTAATTAAGGTAGGTTATAACTGTAAGATACCAGTTAATAATTATGGCAGTCGTTATGAGATGCTAAGTCATAATTATGGAAAACCTTCTCATTAATAAGACTTACAAAAATGACTATATACATTTTTCCAGTGTCAGAAACAAGTTTCTTATCATGTAGGTGTTTAGTAGTTACTCATTGTTGATGTGCTGTGTTCACATTGCTGCATCCATAATAAAACAGCAACCAACAAAATGCATTTTGCGCCAGTGATTGATGTTGACACGTAGACTACTGTGTGCATTGGATATCTTGAAATATGGCAATCATTGCTGTAGCTGCATATTTTAACCGCATGATTTATGATCATAATTCTAATAAATGCAGAGGAACTGTTTTTGCAAAATGCTCCAGTTTTAAGGATCGTCTCTTACTCAGCAGTGTTTTCTACTATTTCCTAGATTTGAGTTGTGTATTATTTTAATTAGTGTTCATTTTTTATGTTTTTTTTTTTGCAGTGATCGAGAGCTCTATCGATCTGACTTAAAATCTCTTCAGGCTCTGACTGACAGTGTATTGCAAGGTACGTTCGTCTTGAAATTGGGTTCGTGCTCTACAGTGTGGGTCAAAAGTCAGAGGACAGGTTTTATTTTATTTTTTATTTTATTATCGACTTTTATCTCTGGGGTCATCTCAGAAAACTTGTGTGTGCTGAGAAAATCCGCAACAAACACCACCTTCAGTGCTGCATCGTGGAGGCTTGTGGCAGCATAAAAAATAAAATAAAACGGTGTCCTGTGACTTTTGACTCACCCTGTGTATTATTTTACACTTATCTCACCTGTAAAAATCTGACCTTTGAGATGAGGCAGAAAAGGATTTCTGTGGAATCTTTCTTTTGGGAATCGCCGTTTTCAGCTGCTCAGATCAAATCCACAACATCCAGGCAACCCAGGCTTTTTTTTTGCTCCCTCTTTTCTTCACCAGACAATGTCGAAGATCTTGAAGATGAGGAGCCTAGCAACTCGGAGGACGAAGAGGATGTGGAGATGGATGAAGAGACCATCCTCATGGCCAGTATGGGTCTGCCAGTAGCGTTCGGCAGCTCTTCAGCTCAGAGGAAAGCAGTATGTGTTTATCTGTTGTTATGATGTGCTGGGAGCTGTGCGAGTGAGGAGAGCTTGGCTGCTCTTGATTAGAAGATGAGAACTATTCCTTTCTCTTTGTACTTTAGTACTATATTTTTAAAGCCTACAGGATTTTGAAAATCCTAACCGATGTGAATGTGAAATGCACTACACATGATATTTTTAACTGATGTTTCTGTTAGTTGATGTTATTCATTAAAGTGCTTAAATTAAGTGATACTTCTTTAATCCCACAAACGGGGAAATTCCACCTCCGCATTTAACCCATCCATGAAGTGAAACACCACATACACACTAGTGAATACACACACACTAGGGGGCAGTGAGCACACTTGCCCAGAGCAGTGGGCAGCCCTATCCATGGCACCCGGGGAGCAATTGGGGGTTAGGTCTTTTGCTCAAGGACACCTCAGTCATGGACTGTCAGTGCTGGGGATCGAACTGGCAACCTTCCGGTCACAGGGCCAGTTTCCCAACCTCCAGCCCATGACTGCCCCCATGCCTGCCTCCTTGCACTACACAGTGGCTGTGTTTACATGCAAAGATTTTTGCCAATCCGATTGAATACATTCCAATTGCAAATTAAGAAGGAGGTGTTTATTCTTACTCTGTTCAACTGATGAAAATCTTCGTTTCCATGCTCACTACAAAAAATCTGATCCAAAATAACACGCATGTGTGGAGAACCGCTTAGAGTAAACGTTACCATGACCACGAACATCACGTGTGTCCAGTCAGAGTGAGATGAGCAGCAGTGAGCAGTGCTTGTGTTTTTAATAGCTTCAAAAATATATCAAACTCAGAAAAATGTACGGATTATTAGGCTGCATGTAAACGTGCCTACTGTCAAAAACGAAGAAATGACAAAAATGGAGATTAAAGTTAGAGCTAAAGTTTTAGTAGTCCTCTGATGGGGAGGTGTGTTTTACACTGTGTCCACCCAACACGAAAGGATACTGAGTCGTAAATAATGAACATGTATATGCAATCAGGCGGCCCAACTGGATTGGGAGAAGATCAGACACATAAAGATTGGATTATAGACACCCCTCGCCACTGGATAAACTGGGAAGATCATCATTTTAGATCACCCTGATATTGGGAGACCTTTTGCGATTTCCGAGGAGAGCAAATCTTTTTCTTTTTTTACCCAGGGTTCTCCCCAATGTGGTCTCCCCAATTTCCAGTTCCACCCGCTAGTTAGGACTCCCCCAGTCACACGATGTTATGATGAAATTCCCCTTCGACCAGTAGCCAAGTTCAGGATGCCAACTCAGCAAGTCCAAAATTGAATAACATTTTGTTTGTCCTGTTCTCCAATAAGCACAAGTGGACTGGATACACTCCTCACAGAGGATCAAAGAAGGCCAATGCTGGTCATCAAGAGGCATTCTCTGAACAGGAGGACCCACAGCAGGACCCAGAGCTGGAGCCAGTTAAGAATGAGCAGCAGGAAGAGAAGGAAAAGGTTGTTCCGGTGGTTTTGGAGGACACCCCAGCTGACCCGGAATCTACCATCTCTGAGACGCCTTGGCTTAACTACTGGCAACTACATGGAGAAACCCTGCTGTGGGGGAGCTGGGTGGAGAAACACCCTGAATTCTCCAGTGGGACCCCTTTGGCTCCGTGGGACTGTGCTGAGTGGAAGGAGGCCTGGCAGGAGCATGCCAGCCAGGGCTATCTCTATTACTGGGAACAGTTTGATTACTGGGCTGCCCAAGGCTGGACAACAGATGAGTCTTATAGTGCTGCTGCTCATGATGATGGACAGTGTAGAGAAGATGAACTGGTAGAAGAAAAGAACAAGCCGTCCTCTAACTGGTCTGAAAACATGGCGGATCTAAACGCCGTTGATATAGCAGAACGTTTTGACAGTTTAAACTTGCTGACAGATGAAAATGGCAGTAATGACGGCCAGCAGGCCTTCGACTGTAATTGCGCGGATGAACCCTGTGATGGAGGTGACCAGAAAAGGCCGTCTTCATCCAGCAGCGTCTGCACTAAGGGTGAGTTCATTTCATGACTCATAGTTCGTTATTCATAGCTCTTGATTGGTAATCACCTTCGCATAGCCTTATTTTAAATAAACTGTTTCAAATGAACACATTTATAAAAACAGACAAAAGTATGGATAAAATTCCACCTTCAGAATGACCGCTACTACTGTTTTTAGCTTTGCAGCTTTTGCATTATTTTATTTATTGTAGATAGGTGCATTAAACCCTGCCAGAAAATAAAAGCCAGTTTGAGGCTTTTGTGTCAATTTGAGATTATTTTGTGGGGATTTATGGCCTAAAATGAGATTAACCTCTTGAACTCCTTGAGACCACCGGTGGTTCCAAAACACACTTTGTCGTATTCTTCATAACTTTCATATTTCATTAGCTACTTTTAGAAGGTGGGTGTCATCTGAGGCTGTAACTGTCTTGTTTCCAGTCAAATAGATGGTGATGTCATTTTAAACCCTTATAATAAAACAAACGGAGCTCACAATGTTTTTTTTTCTAAGAAAAAGTCGACCCATTTTCCCCCAAATCTGGGCTATAAACTATAAACAGATGTGTGATCATAAAACACGTGTCCTGTTAATCTGAGGGGAGGTTTTAGAAAACAATAAATAAAAATGTGCAGTTACTGAATGATTTACTTACAGTTTGGTCACGTAAATTCAGACAAACCAAAATATTAAGAGTACAGATTACATGACCCTTATTAGTCCCACAACGGGGAAGTTTCACCTCTGCATTTAACCCATTCATGAAGTGAAACGCCACATACAGTCTAGTGAGCACACACACACTAGGGGGCAGTGAGCACACTTGCCCGGAGCGGTGGGCAGCCCAATCCACAGCGCCCGGGGAGCAGTTGGGGGTTAGGTGTCTTGTGTGGAGGTGTGTGGAGTCAGTACAGCTTAGAACAGATCATTTCAGTGGATTATGGTTCAGTTATGCTCCCTGACTGAAGATACTGAGATGAACCCTTGAGGGGTACATGTTTATTGTTATTGTCCCTGTGGCGCCATCCAGTTCTGACTGCTAGCCTAGCCAAAGAGCTACGTGCTAACGTTACTCAATGCAATCACACTAAACTCAGCACCCCCCCCGCGACCCTGAGGGAGGATGGATGGATGGATGGATGGATATATATATATATATATATATATATATCTCCTCGAGGAAGCCCAGTATTATATGTAGTTAAATAGCAGCTCCTGGTTTGACCAATCAGTGCTCAGTAAATTGAGCTCATGATGTAATTGATGATATTAACGAGTCTCTGTGGCGGCTGTGAAGGTGTCCAGGAAAAATATGGACCCAAGAAATTCTTGTTACTTTTTATTGTTTTTCTGTTTATTTGAATTATGAATATGACTTTCTTCTAATGTACATTGTGATAAACTCACTGCTGAGGTAGATTGTTTAGAATTTGCTTAGATGCTTAAAACTTTTTCACAGTACTTTATGGCTAAAAGAGTTGCTACTGACTGGATGTGATGCAAATACAGCCCTTTTTTCAGGATGAGTAAACAGAAATCTGTTTGAAACAAATCGTAAAATAACAGAAAAGCATCATTAATGAAATTTAATGAAATGCTACAAATGAACAAATACATATGGCTTCTAATGGTTTGCGCTGGCTGTGCAGTGAAGTCTGTCTGGTGCTGCTTGTTTGAGGTCCTTTGATCTATCGTTGCCGCTCTTGACTCATTAAGATTAAGGTTAAGATTAAGTGACCCTTATTAGTCCCAGAACAGGGAAATTCCACCTCCGCATTTAACCCACCTGTGAAGTGAAACACCACATACACACTAATGAGCACGCGCACACTTGCCCTGAGCGGCGGGCAGACCTATCTGCAGCGCCTGGGAGCAGTTGAGGGTTAGGTGTCTTGCTCAAGGACACCTCAGTCATGTACTGTCAGCTCTGGAGATCGAACCGGCGACCTTCTGGTCACAGGGCCGGTTCCCTCTCGTGTCTCATAGCGAAAGGCATATCACAATAATGATAAATAATGCGATTTATCGTGCAGCCCTAGTTTTCAGGATGTATTGTTTTCTCCATTCATTCATTCATTTTTTTCCTCAGTCCAGTACATCAGCTCATAACGCCTCGTCATAAAGGTCTTATATTAGATTAGCCGTGCGCCAGTCATGTGTAACAACATATTTTCTGACATAGGTTTGATGGTCGGCCTGCGGCAGAACTCATGACTTAATTACCTGTGATGGAGACATGTCATTACGCTTTTTGCTGCATTTGCAGTATATAAACAGAAAGAGCTGCACTGTACATCACTCTGAACCAGGTTGTGTGTCCTGCCACCTTTGGAACGGCAGATTTGATTCCTGACAGCAAACAGCTTTCGTTCTAGCTCTTGTTGCATATTTTATGTACCTTATCAAAAGATGTCAGACCTGGAGTGAAAGAAGCATGTGCCATGGGCCCATGCAGTTTTAATGATTCCATTCCTGTCTGTGTGTGTTTGAGCAGGAGAATGAGAGAGGAAGATATAACAGGAGAACATGACAGTGAATTTGAGAATTGACACCAGCTCCCTCTCAGTTTGTGTGATGCTCTAAAGATAGCTGCTTTCTTTTTGGAGCCGCCTTCAGTGATTTTCTGCTTACAGAGGTGTTTAAAGGAGAATTTCACCTTTTTTTTTTCTTCAGAAATGCGGCATAATTCAATCGAGATGAAGTGGTTTGGTGTAATTTGGATAAAATATCAGCTTCTTTACAGTGGTGGTGATATGAACCAGGGTTTGTGATGTCTGCAATTATACGACAGTTAGTTCCGGCCGCGCGAGCTGATTGGTTGAGAGGCGTTCCAGCAATGCTGTTATTTCACTGTAACGTCACAGGTTTTTCACAAACACTGTATCACTGTATCACGTTGCTAAGCAACGGCTCTGACAGCTGTAGGAGACGCTCAAGACATTTAAACGTTTTTACTTCTTACCTTGTGCACAAACAGAAAACTACTTTTAATATCACGTTTGACCGACAGCCGATTTGGTCCGACTCTGAAGACGAGACGACACTAAATTCCCAAACTGTCGTCGCCACTGAGCAGCTTTTCAGTCGGCAGCTGTGACAGAAGAACAGCTGAACAACCTGGAATCAGCCAGAAATGAACCCAGTGCTTCACCAAGCTAAATGGGCTGTAAGATGCTTTCCAGACTGGCTGGAACAAAACAACATTAATACTGATCTGGCAAAAATTGACAAAACTGAGCTAAACCTGATATTGTGGCAGCTTTATGGCTCAATCTGATTTGGTCAGACTCTGAAGATCAGACACGTCTGGCAAATGGTGTTGGGTTCATTTCTGGCTGATTCCAGGTTGTTCAGCTGTTCTTCTGTCACAGCTGCCGACTGAAAAGCTGCTCAGTGGTGACGACAGTTTGGGAATTTAGTGTAGGGCGGAGCTTGTTACTCTGACGTAGCAACAAGCTGCCCGTTAAGGAGCTATAATTAGGAGGAAGGATCTGAACATTAAAACATATTAAACGCCGCGTTCACGGCCAGTTTATTCATTTCTTACTGTATTTATTTAACTGTTGTATTAAAGCAATAGAGACACTCAAGGTTGTGTGTTATCACTATCTATGACGACCAAACTCCCTCTGTGTTCTATTGCTTAAATACAGCCCTTTAATTTACAGACAAAAACAGACAGTGTCTTCTGAGATTTTGTATGTAATGTTGATTATGATGTAATAGTGGTTTAATATGTTTCAGAGGGCAATAAGCAAGCAAGCTCTAGTTCTGTGACCAATAAAAATGGCCAGCCTGTGAGGAGTGGTTCCAACAAGAAGGACGAAAGTGACGACGACGAGCCGCCAGATAGAAAGCAAGCAAAAATAAAGAGAAGGTAAAGTGTTTCACACCCATAAGCATTTATATTATAACCCATGTTTTATAATAGATTTCAATAACCCCAGATAGCAAGGGGTCAGCAGAACTGGCAGCCACCCCTGGGTTTTTTCTTAGTGTTGTCAGGACAGCCCACTATTGGTTAAGCAGAATATTAGAAAAAATTCCACTATTTATCACTCATTTTCAACCCACAGTACAATTTACTTATTTTTTTCTCTTTTTTATTGTTTTGTAAATTAGTTTAGCAGGTTATACAGCTGTAACCAGTCTAGCACAATATCAGCAACAATTTTCAACAAAACATTTTAGTCCTAGCTAATATTTTTGGTCCCTCTTTAAGTGTCTCTAATAACTATGTAATTATTCTGTAATTACAGAATAACATGTAACAACACTGTAACTACCGATGATTTTGTCACTGTTACCGATTTCAGAAGTGCAGCCTATGTTATTACACATGTATGTCAACTTCAGTTTTGCCTTGTGTAATTACACAAGAGTATCTTCTATACAGGAACTTTCCTGCAGGGCAGTGTTGAAGTTACACTAACATAAGTGCACAGTCCCTGTATAGTTATTATGTAGGTAACGTGTAATAATAGTGGTAATAGGTATCGCTTTTGGGTAATACGACACAATTTCACATTAAATTGGACGTTTGCTGTTCTGTCGCATTACAGACTGGTTTAAAGCTGAAACCGGTTACAGTCTCACAGCACTAACAACATAAATGCTGGCTAAATGTCAGGAAAGCTGGCAGATACCGTGCTAATAATATCTTAATGTAAGTTATTACATACTTCCTTTTACTGCTGGAAAAAATAATAACTGCTGATTACAAATGTAATTACATTTGTTATTACCCTTGTGTAATTCATGAGCGAGAATAGGCTGTTACAACCTTTAAGTTGCACGTGTGTAATTACATGAGGCAAAACTAAAGTTGATACACATATTTACATAACATCTGTAATTTATCTGTTACAGGTATGAAATCATTAGTATGTTGTTCATGTGTAACTACACAGTTATTACAGACACTTAATGTAATGTGGTACCTTTTTTCCCAGTTGTTTTTAATATTGTCTTGGTTTATTTCCCAACATACAAGGCTGTGTGCATTTAAAATTTGGGGAAGATGGGAAGAGTTTAGAACATGGTATATACACCTGTTCAGGTGTTTAACACAAATAGCTAATCAGCCAATCATATGGCCACTAGGCATGTAGAGGTGGTCAAGACAACTTGCTGAAGTGCAGACCGAGCATCAGAACGGGGAAGAAAGGGGATTTAAGGGGCTTTGAACGTGGCGTGGTTGTTGGTGCCAGACGGGCTGGTCTGAGTATTTCAGAAACTGCTGATCTGCTGGGATTTTCACGCACAACCATCTCTAGGGTTTACAGAGAACGATCCGAAAAAGAGGAAATATCCAGTGAGCGGTCAGTTGTGTGGACGAAAATGCCTTGTTGATGTGGGAGGTCAGAGGAGAACGGGCAGACTGGTTCCAGATGATAGAAAGAAAAATCTCTGAGGAACGTTTCCAACACCTTGTTGAAAGCGTGTCACAAAGAATTAAGACAGTTCTGAAGGCAAAAGGGGGTCCAACCTTTTAGTAGCAAGGTGTTCCTAATAAAGTGGCAGGTCAGTGTATGTATGCAGGACAATATTTTGAGTGGTCAGCAGTGGCGTAGATGGCACTGTATGCCTGAGTGAAAGTTTTAGAACTGTGCACATGATCTCAGTAGTTCCTGCTAGTTTTAGCCGTGTTATCCCTTGAAGCTTGTCTCTCTGCCCCCGTGAGAAGGACCTCACTTAGATGCTGCTGTGCTTGTGGTGTTTAGCTGTACTTAATGCTTCATGTTTAAGAAATATTTGAAAATGCCAACTAACACTGCTAATAGTGAATATGAGCAATGAAGTGGGATCATACTAACTGGTTCCCTCCGTTTAAGCAATGTTAGCATTTTACTGGGTGAACTGCAGGATGTTTGGCTGTTTGCCTGTTTCCACAATCATGAGTTGGATGTTGAGGAACTCACCTACCTGGTGAAAAGCCAGGAGAGCCTTTGCATTATAAGCCTATTACACTGTGAGACATTAGCACTTTTTGACATCATTTGAAAATACCTGTTGCCCTTTTCATTGTTTTAAATGACCCAAAACGACTTGGAAAAAAGTTTGGTTCCATTGACTTACATTAAAAATAAAGTGTGTTATTTTTTTCTCCTGTAAAGTTCCCATTCTGGAGATACGAGGTTTTCTTCCGACAACAGCGATGTGCTTGAATATGGTAGTTAACGTTTTTAATAGTGAAAATAGAAAGGTGATTGTTTAGAGTTATGTACACTGTCTCACCAGCATATGCGCGTTTTCACCCTAGTTTTAGACATAATAGCGTTTTATTCATGAAATGTGCTTCAAATCTAACTATCTGTTCCCACAGTCATGAGCTGGATTTTGAGGAGCTCGCTCAGGTACCTTCTGAGGAGGCGTGGGAAACTCTGGGCCTCAAACGCAGCCCACAGCTCAAGTAAGACCCCTGTGCATACACACATTTATCTTCAGAGCCTGGCAGTCTTGCAAAGTCCCTTTGAAGGTAGCGTGTGTGTGTGTGTGTGTGCGCGTGCTGTTGCAGGTTCACAAGCGTTCTGAAGTTCCGGGAGGCTCCAGGGCAGCGTGAGGGCAGTCAGAGTGGAGCAAGGTGGAGACCAACAGGACGGAAAGCCACCTGCAAGATCAACAAACACATCTTCTTCACCGAGGATGGACAGACTGCTGTACCAAAGATCAGTCAAACTCTGCAGAAGGTGAGACTTCCCCCTTTTCAACAGTTATTTGATAAGTGATTATGATTAAGTTAATGTTTAGTGTGGAAAGAATGATACGTAATAGTTTAATTGTGCCATTAAAGTTAAGACCAAACGTATTTTTGATTTAAGATGGTAATCAACAAGTTACACCTTAACTGTGTATCCTGTTTAATGGTAGAGCAAACGTGAGAGTTTTTGAGGTAGAAATAACACAATTAAGAGGTTCAGTGCAGAAGAAATGATCCATTTTCACTAAGCAGTTTTGAAAAAATTATAAATCCAGGTAAACTTATTGATGAATATTGATATTTACAGCAGTGTTTACATTGAAGAGCAGTATAGGACATTTTCTGTTGAAGTAAGGCTAAAACTCCTTAAGGCTTTTTTGCACAGCTGTCTTTTTAAACTGTCTTTTACATCAGAGCTCATGGCTGCTCATACTTTGTTCTGAGCCGAGTCCTGCTCACTGCTGCTCAACTCATTCTGACTGGACCCATGTGATGCACGTTGTTATGGTAACGTCTACATGTAAACAGATATTTTCCATCAGACTGTTGAGTAGAGGGATCATATGAACACCTCAGTCTTAATTTACAATTACAGTGTTTTCAATGTGTGGCAAAAAATGTTGCATGTAAAGACCGTCAATGATGTTTACAGTTACAATGTGTACACTTTTGGGGGGATTTGGAGACCCCTGGTGTAAATGTGTAAGTGCAGGCGCGTGAGTGAGTGAGTGAGTGAATCATCTAATATTGTCAACTTCATAAGCATAACTAATTTTGCATCTGAGAACATCAAGCTGAATCTTTTTTGAGCTGGTGTGCGATGTTTAAGCAATAGAACACAGAGGGAGTGTGTTCTCGTGAAATAACACTATAACATCACGGCTGTGATGATCTACGGCCACCAAATCACAGCCGTGATGTTATAGTGACAACACACTCCTCGAGTGT
Source organism: Pygocentrus nattereri (assembly GCF_015220715.1). Lineage (NCBI taxonomy): Eukaryota > Metazoa > Chordata > Actinopteri > Characiformes > Serrasalmidae > Pygocentrus > Pygocentrus nattereri. The sequence goes on from NC_051229.1 coordinate 30,658,824, forward strand.
CTCTATTGCTTTAATACAACAGTTAAATAAATACAGTAAGAAATGAATAAACTGGCCGTGAACGCGGCGTTTAATATGTTTTAATGTTCAGTTCCTTCCTCCTAATTATAGCTCCTTAACGAGCAGCTTGTTGCTACGTCAGAGTAACGAGCTCCGCCCACTCGCTGCTCAGCCGGCAGTTCGTTCTCCAGCTCCTTACACTAAATTCCCAAACTGTCGTCACCACTGAGCAGCTTTTAGTTTTTATTGGGTCAGTTTTATGGCTCAGTCTGATCTGGTCCGACTCTGAAGATCAGACACGTCTGGCGAATGGTGTTGGGTTCATTTCTGGCTGATTCCAGGTTGTTCAGCTGTTCTTCTGTCACAGCTGCCGACTAAAAAGCTGCTCAGTGGTGACGACAGTTTGGGAATTTAGTGTCGTCTCATCTTCAGAGTCGGACCAAATCGGCAGTCAGTCAAATGTGATCTTAACAGTGTCCGTTTTCTGTTTGTGACAAAGTAAGAAGTGAAAACATTCACATGGCTTGAGTGTCTCCTACAGCTATCAGAGTCCTTGCTTAGCAACAGCATCTTAGCGAGTGATACGGTGTTTATGAAAAAAGCTGTGATGTTATGGTGAAATATCAGCACAGTTAGAACACACAAAGATGTGTGACAGTGGTCAGAAAAGCTCCCGCGAAATCCGACCCAATATCTTCAGCTGTTAAATTATAATTTTTTTTTTTTTAATCTATCGCAGTTTGTTCAGTGACACTCATGTGTACCCTCCTGTGAGCCTCCAGGGGTTCCCTCTGTGGGCCTGTCAGTTAAGTGTACGGTGTTTACAGGAGGCAGGCTGTGCCTCTTGTGGGTATATGGGGGAGTAGTGCTACTTAGGAACCAAGGAAAGCACTCTGGATGTTGCACAGACATAGAAATGACTAGGGATGGTCATTTCAGAAATTCTACTTGAATCTTTAACCAATATTGAAAAATAACTTTTCCTCGATATAGTGATAAGAAAGGTTGCACCAGTATATAATACACCAGTCTCACACACCCACTACAGCCCTGGTGGTGTTTTCTACTGCAAGTAAAGCAACACTACTCTGCTGTCACCAGGAGAGGGCGCACTTCTGAGTTTTTCAACATGTGACGACAAGTGAAATGAGTCTTTAGCAATGGCTGAAACGTGGCGATTTACATTCCTTGTTTGAGTGGAGTGACCGGCGATCTGCTGTCCTGTGACCAAGTGTAAGTGATGAGATAAGTGGCCTAACTATACTGCCCTGCAGTGAACTTACGTCTTTATTAACATCCTAACAAGCTTTAGCAGCGTTAAAGCAAGTCTGCTCCTCACAACTAAAGCTCTGTTACAGCACTCAGTCATATTTTAGTATTAGTGCATTACCAAGCAACGAAAATGAAAGAAAGAAGTGCTTTCATGCAAGTTACAGCCCTGATTTAAACGACAGTAAACCAAGAAAGCTGTGAGGCTTTGGAAAGCGGGAGAACACTATCTTTCCAGGCTAGCTGTTTTTAGCAGCTGGCTAACTTGAAGCAGTGCTCTAAAAACATCCTTAGTTTTCACCTGAGAGCATGTTGAGCTGCCCAGTGATTTGTTTGCACCAAAGGTGAAGTTTGTCCTAGCTTTCACCCTCCAGCTTGGTAGCACTGTGTTTACACTGTATGGACAAAAGTATTGGGACACACCTCTTAATCATTGAATTCAGGTGTTTCACTCGGTCCCATTGCCACAGGTGTATAAGATCAAGCACCAAGCCATGCAGCCTGCTTTTAAAAACATTTCTTTTTCAATCTTTATTTTTTTTATTATTTTTACCCAATTTTCTCAATTTCAATTTAATAACCTACAATTCCACCCACTAGGTAGGACTTCCCCGATCAAACGATGCTGCAAACCCTAGGAGGGCAAAGGCAAATGCAGGCTTCCTCCAAGGCCTCTGAAGTACCGCCGCATCTTTTTTTGAAATTTCGCTCACGCTAGGACTGCCGACCGTGTACGGCTGTAGCATCACCAGGGATCGAACTCACTGAATTTGAGTGTGGTGCTGTAATAAGATGCAACAAGTCAGTTTGTGAAATTTCTTCGCTCCTATATATTCAACAATCAGCTGTGAGTGGTATTAATGAAAAGTGGAAGCATTTAGGAACCACAGCAACTCAGCCATGAAATGTTGGCTCATGTGGAGTTACGGAGTGGGGTCATCAAGTGTTGAGGGACATAGCGCATAAAAGTCACCAACGCTCTGCTGACTCAACAATCGCAGAGTTACAAACCTCCTCTGGCATCAATGTCAGCACAAAAACTGAGTGCTGGGAGCTACATGGCAGGGTTTCCAAGGCTGCTTGCAAGCCTTACATCACCAAGTGTCAGGTGGAGTGGTGTAAAGTGTCGTGTCCGAGTCTGGGTTTGGCGAATGCCAGGAGAATGTTACCTGTCTGTCTGCACTGTGCCAACTGTAAAGTTTGGTAGAGGAGGGATGATGCTATGGGGTTGGTTTCAGGGATTGGCCAAGCCCCTTTTGTTCCAGTGATGGGAAATCTTCATGATTTAACAGATCAAGACATTTTGGAAAACTGTATGCTTCCAACTTTGTGGGAACAGTTTGGGGTAGGCCCTTTTCTGTTCCCGCAAGACCGAGACCCAGTGCACAAAAAAAGGTCCATGGCTGGGTGAGTTTAGTGTGGAAGAACTTGACTGACCCACACAGAGCCCTGACCTCAACATCATCAAACATCTTTGGGATGATCTAGAACAGAGAGTGTAAGCCAGGCCCTCTCATCCAACATCAGTATCTGACCTTAAAAATCCTTTTCTGGTTAAATGGGCAAAAATTCCCACAGACAGACTCCAAAATTTTGTAGAAAGCTTCCCAGAACAGTGGAAGCTGTTATAGTTGCAAAGGGGAAAAACTCCATATGAATACCTATGCATTCAGAATGGCATGTCATAAAAGCTCCCGAATGTGTAATAGGTGTCCAAATACTTTTGTCCATATAATGTATGAGGACATGTCTCCTATTTTTTATTTTTTTTTTTTACCAAATTATATCCCCAATTTAGTCGTCTCCAATTCCACCCCCAAAACTCCCACAATCACATGATGCTATCGATGCTAAGAAGGGGAAGGCAGTACAGGCTTCTTCTGAGACCTGTGAAGCACAAGCTTGGAGGAAAGCGCCAACTGCCAGATTTGTTATGTCAGATGACTGTGCTGACTAGTATCGTGTTGAGTGGTGGGGGAGAAGGGGGGCCATCCGACCCATCCAGAGAGAGTGAGGCCAATTGTGTCTCTCTAGGACTCCCGGCCATAGATGGCTGTAGCATCACCAGGGATCGAACTTGTGATCTCCTGATGATCAAGCCAACACTTAGACGGTTGTATGACTCTGGAGCCCCCCCATCCCTCCTAATTATTGAGTTCAGGTGTTTCAGCCACACCCATTGCCAACAGTATGTACTAAAGGCCTCATTGGCTTCAAATGTAGCATGATTATAGGATGCGACCTTTGCTGCAGGTCAGCTCTTCAAATTTCTGTTCTACTAGATCTGCCCTAGACAACTGTAAGTGCTATTATTGCGGAATAGTAGCATCTATGAACAACAGCAGCTCAGCCACAATGCAGTAGACCACACAAAATCATAGTGTGGTTGCGTCACTCACTGCATCCCTCCGTAGTTGATACTTTTTCCTCTTACATATTTCTTTATTCGTGTATTCTGCTTTCCAGGTACAGAGTTTTTTGCAGAGGATCCAAACTGAGAATGACTCTGAGAAAGAAGCAGCATCAGTGTTGGGCAGCACAACTTTACAGGCCAGAGTAAGTACAGTGGATGGACAAGGCACTCTACGTCCGCAGGAGAATGAGGAGGAATGCAGGGAGCCTCAGCCTGATTCAGGATCTATGGAGAGCGAAGAGCCACAGCCTTTAACTCAGCCAGAACCAGAACCTGAAACACTGGCAGCACCGGACTCAGATCCATTGCAGGATAGCGATTCTGACCCCAGGGGGGAACTCCAGCCTCTAGACATTCCAGACTACCTCCTCCCTGACGCTCCAAAGGACAAACAGGGAGGTCAGTGTGGATTGTGTTTATACTGGAGCTTTTCTCAGTGTTTTTTAATATAAATGATTTTGCACACACACCACATGTTGAAGACTAACTTGGGGTGCTTGTGGGTATTCAAATAGTTTTAAATTTGTCTGAAAATCCATTTTGTAATGATAGGCAGTGAATATTTTATGAATCTGAAGCAGTGTTTGTTCAGTAGATACAGAGGCGTCCACCAAAAAGAAGAAAAAGAAGAAGGCTAAAAGATGGAGGCGAGAAGTGGACGTGCCCCCTGAGATCGCAGCAGAGCCGGAACTGGCCAAGTACTGGGCACAGCGTTACCGCCTCTTCTCCCGCTTCGATGAGGGCATCAAACTGGACCACGGTCAGTTCTACTGGACATCTTACAAGTTGATTCAGATATTCTGAACTACACCAAAATAATTCTGTCACAACGTAGTGAGCTTGAAATATCTTGACACACTGAATTATTCCCTCAAGAACCGTAATTGAATTAATCTTAGAAATCTGTGCCACTTCATTAAATATACCTACCTTATAACTATATTGTCCATTTTATCAGCTCCACTTACTGTATAGCTGCACTTTGTAGTTCTAGTTAGAGACTGTAGTCCATCTGTTTCTCTGATACTCCTTTAGCCCTCTTTCCTGTTCTGCAGTGGTCAGGACCCCCATGGACCCTCTCATAGCAGGTACTATTTGGGCGGTGTGTTAGTGTGTGTTGCGCTGGTACAAGTGGATCAGACACAGCAGTTCTGCTGGAGCTTTTAAACACCTCAGTGTTGCTGCTGGGCTGAGAATAGTCCACCAACTAAAAATATCCAGCCAACAGAGTCCTGTGGGCAGCGTCCTGTGACCACTGATGAAGGACTAGAGGATGACCAACACAAACTGTGCAGCAGCAGATGAGCTATCGTCTCTGACTTTACATCTACAAGGTGGACTGACAAGGTGGGAGTGTCTAATAGAGTGGACAGTGAGTGGATGCAGTGTTTAAAAACTCCATCAGCAGTACTGTGTCTGATCTACTCGTACCAGCACAACACTCACTAACACACAGTGTTAGTGTTACTGCAGTGCTGAGAATGATCCACCACCTAAATAGTACCTGCTCTGTAAGGGTCCATGGAGGTTCTGACCACTGAAGAACAGGGTAAAGGGGTCTAGTAAAGTATCAGAGAAACAGATGGACTACAGTCTGTAACTGTAGAACTACAAAGTGTTTTCATAACAATCTACATCGTTATTTATTTTATACATATCTCAGTGGTAAATATTATATATCTCCATGTATTAGCAGCAATTGACAAATTCTACATCATTTTCTCCTTACGAAAGACACTTGGCTAACATATTAACCCTGATTGGCTGACACACTTAGGAATTTGTGCAGGTTTTTAAATGTAAGCTGTTTTGAGTCACCCAACCTATTATTTTAGAATTTATTTTACAACCTATTCCCACCTCCCTGGGCTGATTTTGCTTCAGGTTCTGTATAAACGTGTCATTTTCTAAGCCGCTTCTCCGTCAGGGTCGCGGGGGGGATGCTGGAGCCTATCCCAGCGGTCATCGGGCGGAAGGCAGGATACACCCTGGACAGGTCGCCAGTCCATTGCAGGGCAGACAGACAGACACAGACAGTCACTCACACCTAGGGGCAATGTAACATGTCCAATTGGCACACTGTGCTTCCTTAAATTCAAACAAACTGCAGAAGCTTGAAAAGGTTTTGATGTAGATAGCAAAGAAGATGCTTGTAAATAAGGCGAATAATATGAATTTCCACAATGTTGAATTCTTGTGCAGGCATCACCTTCTTGAAAATGGTTTTATTATTACGCACTTAACCTCTTCAGCTCCTTGAGATCACCGGTGGTCCCAAAACACACTTCGTCATATTCTTCATAACTTTCATATTCCATAAGCTCAATTCAGAAGCTGGGCGTCATATGAGGCTGTAACTCTTCTCTCCAGTCTAATAGACGGTGACGTCATTTAAAACCCTTATAATAAAAGAAGCTGAACTCTGTTTGTTTTTCTACTGAAAGTCGACCCGTTTTTCCCCAAATCTGGGCTATAAACTATAAACTTTATTTTTATAAAATAATACAAAGAACATCTAAGAGTTTTGGCTTTCAGCAGTAAATTGTAAGCATATAGCAACATGTGTGTGACCATGACACGTTTTCTGTTCATTTGAGGGGGGCTTTTACAAAAAATGAATGAGTAAATCACTAAAATAAAAATTTACATTTATTTCATGTAGTTACTGAGTAATTTGCCTCATGAGTTGGTCATGTAGATTCAGACGGAAAAACCAGAACATACCCTGGAGGATAAGAGGTTAAAGATGCACAGTCAGCTTTACTGTATCAAGGCTGAGTCAGAGAACTGGAACTTCCCTTTCTTTCTGCTTTCCTCGGTTTTGCCTGTTCTGCTGCTCCTGGCCTCTAAATGTATCGCAAGAGCTCACGTTGCAAAATGAATGAAGGTTTATGGAAATGAGATTTCATTTCTGTCCATTTACAGCCCAAATATACTGCCATATGTGCTGAGTGGAACTAGAGCTACTTTGGCGGAGCAACTGGTGAAGCGGAACATTATGGAAAAATTTTAAATCGTCAGTAGACTAGGAAAAAAGAGCCAAACCTGTTGGCCTAACCGAAGTGGAACCAGAGCAGAGAGCGGAACTGAGTGGCAGCCACAGTGGAGGTGTGAGCGCGTGTGTGACAGAGAGGTGGGGTATGTGTGACCAAAACCAAGCTGTGGGTGTCTGTGTGGGTGGAAGGGGGGAGATTAGGGGGCATGTATTTAACTCTTTGTGGGGACTAAATCTACCTAGGCTGACAGAAAATCTGAACGTTTTGACAGCTGGTTCTTCTGCTGTTTAATTTGATTACATTTTTTTTTTTTTTTTTGGCTTGGTTTCATTTGTAAAAAGGTTAAAGGGTCAGATGTATCACTGTTTATAGCCACATACAGAGGTACAAACTGTAGCTGAAGGCGTGTGGTCTGAGCTACAGGAGGCTGATGACCTGCCGGTGTCTACAGGGGGAAATACTGACGTTGGACCAGAATAATACCCTTCGAGGGAGAGGGAGGGAGAGGGAGAGCGAGGGAGAGGGAGAGAGAGAGAGAGAGAGAGAGAGAGAGAGAGAGAGAGATAGATGCATGCGTAAAGGGAGGCAGGATAAGGGAGAGAGGGATGGAGAGTGATGGGGTAGAGAGAGAGAGAGAGAGAGAGAGAGAGAGAGAGACTGAGAGAGAAGCATGCGTAAAGGGAGGCAGGATAAGGGAGAGAGGGATGGAGAGTGATGGGGTAGAGAGAGAGAGAGAGACAGAGAGAGAGAAGCATGCGTAAAGGGAGGCAGGATAAGGGAGAGAGGGATGGAGAGTGATGGGGTAGAGAGAGAGAGAGACTGAGAGAGAAGCATGCGTAAAGGGAGGCAGGATAAGGGAGAGAGGGATAGAGAGTGATGGGATAGAGAGAGAGAGAGAGAGACTGAGAGAGAAGCATGCGTAAAGGGAGGCAGGATAAGGGAGAGGGATGGAGAGTGATGGGGTAGAGAGAGAGAGAGAGAGACTGAGAGAGAAGCATGCGTAAAGGGAGGCAGGATAAGGGAGAGAGGGATGGAGAGTGATGGGGTAGAGAGGGGTAGAGAGAGAGAGAGAGACAGAGAGAGAGAGAGACTGAGAGAGAAGCATGCGTAAAGGGAGGCAGGATAAGGGAGAGAGGGATAGAGAGTGATGGGATAGAGAGAGAGAGAGAGAGAGAGAGAGACTGAGAGAGAAGCATGCGTAAAGGGAGGCAGGATAAGGGAGAGAGGGATGGAGAGTGATGGGGTAGAGAGAGAGAGAGAGAGACTGAGAGAGAAGCATGCGTAAAGGGAGGCAGGATAAGGGAGAGAGGGATGGAGAGTGATGGGGTAGAGAGAGAGAGAGAGAGAGAGACTGAGAGAGAAGCATGCGTAAAGGGAGGCAGGATAAGGGAGAGGGATGGAGAGTGATGGGGTAGAGAGAGAGAGAGAGACTGAGAGAGAAGCATGCGTAAAGGGAGGCAGGATAAGGGAGAGAGGGATGGAGAGTGATGGGGTAGAGAGAGAGAGAGAGACTGAGAGAGAAGCATGCGTAAAGGGAGGCAGGATAAGGGAGAGAGGGATGGAGAGTGATGGGGTAGAGAGGGAGAGAGAGAGAGAAATGCATGCGTAAAAGGAGGGAGGGATGTAGAGTGATGGAGTAGAGAGAGAGAGAAGCATGCGTAAAGGGAGGGAGGGATGGAGAGTGATGGAGTAGAGAGAGAGAGAGAGATGCATGCGTAAAGGGAGGGAGGGATGGAGAGTGATTGGGTATAGAGGCTGAAAGGCAGAGAAAGAAGTAGAGGTAAAAATGTGGAGAAAGAAAGAAAGAGAAACAGGTGGTGGAAAGGTTGGAGAGTTGGGAAGGAGGGAAAAGAGGGAGAAAGGGGGAGAGGTAGAGAGGTGAAGAAAGCGAGGGAGAGAGGTGAAGAGAGAAAGATGGGGAAAGGCTGAGAGATGTAGAAAGAGAAGGGGAGAGTAGAGGAGAGAGAAAGAAGGGGGGAAGCTGAGGAGAGAAAGAAGGAGAGATAGAGGAAGGGAGAGAGAGAGAGAAATGGACAAGGGCAGATGAAGTGAAAACAGGGGAGGCAGAGAGAGATGTCGAGGTAGAAGGAGAGAGAAAGAGTCTCTAAGGCAGAGAGAGAAGTATAGAGTAAAATGTAGGCGGTGGAGGGCTAGAGGGAGGAAGAGAGACTCAGAGAGGAAGGAGGAAAAAATGAGAAAGGAGGAAGTGGTGAAGAGAGAAAGAGAGAGAGAGGGAGGGGTAGAGAGAGATAATGGAGAGAGGGATGGAGAGTGAGGTAGAGAGAGGCGGAAAGGCAGAGAGAGAAGGATAGATAGGTAAAAGGTAGAGAAACAACTGGTGGTAAGGTAGAGTTGGAGAGATGGGCAGCGAGACAGATGAAAAGGATGGAGATGCAGGTGGAGTGAAAGGGAGAGATGGGGAGAGTGCGAAAAAGAAGTGGCAGAAAGGTGGAGAGAGAGACAGGAGGGCGAAAGAGAGCAAGAAACGAGGGAATGGTGAAAGAGAGGGGGAGAGGCTCAGAGAGTGGGAGAAAGATAAGGATGGAATGGTGGAGAGCGGATGGAGGTGTGGAAGGTAGGTAGAGAGATTGAGGCAGAGGGGGAAGAGTAAGGAATGAAGAGCTGGAGGAAGGCGAGAGAGATGGAGGGATAGAGGTGAAAGGGGGGAAGGCTGAGGAAAATGTAGAAATTGAAAGGGAGAGAAAGATGAAGGGGAGAGAGAAAGAAGTGGAGAGAAGTCAAGGAGAGGAAGAGGAGGAGAGCTTAAGAGAGGGAGAGAGTGATCGAGGCTAGAGGGAGAGGTGGAGGAAGAGAAAGGGGGGAAAGGCTGAGGAGTGAAAGAAAGATAAAGGGAGAAAGAGAAATGGGGAAGGCCAGATGAACTGAAGAGAGGGGAGGCAGAGAGAGATGTAGAGGTAGGAGGGAGAAAGAGTCTCTAAGGCAGAGCGAGAAGGATAGAGAGAGTAAAATGTTGGTGGTGGAAGGCTAGAGGGAGGAAGAGAGACAGAGAGGAAGGAGAAAATGGGAAAGGAGGGAACGATGGAGAGAAAGAGAGGAACAGGGTGGGAGAGACACACACACACAGAAAAGGCTGCAGCTTTCAGTCAGCCCTTGAGAGCTTCACTCCTGCTCCACTTGCACCGCTGTTCTATCTGAGTAACTGCGCACACACACACACACACACACACAGTCACGCACTCACTTACACACACACACACACACTCTCCAGTCAGAAGAGCATCTTCCATCTGGAAGACCAAACAGCCTGGAACTTGTAACTGAAACAGCTTTGCCAGAATATTAAAGCAATGGCTGAGTGGAAAATCTGAAGTATCCGTTTCTTCCTTCACTCCAACTGTTGTAGATCAGACATTTTTAGTGTCTTTATTGATTTTGCGCTAGAGCAAGAGTGTCAAACTGTAAAAGCGCCATATGAAAAAGTCAACATTTTGGTGGACCAGCTGTGTGTTTATTTCATTTTTACATTTTGCCGTGATGATCTGAACAGGGCATTGTTTATGCAACATCTGCCAAAACTGCAACAGCAAAATCGGCACTAAATACTAAAATTGTTTTAGGTAGTTTTTGTTTAGCCTGTTTGCTTGAACCAGACACCAGGCATTTCTTTTTTGTGTAACCACTGCCCATAGATGGTTGCTGGGTGAAGGGGGGTCAGAACACACACTGTGGCGCTGCATGCTGGGGACTGTAGTGCAGATCAGGTTGAAACAGGCTAATTAGAACAGAAAATTTCAATGATTTTTACAGGCCGTATTCTGTATTATGGTCGTTTTCTTCGTAACAAGCATAAAAAATCGCTGTCTCGGTAGCTAGCTAGCTAACTTTCTCTTAAATAGTTCCACCTTAAATAGTCCAGCAGTATTGACACCTGAAGCACCTAAAATGTAACTGCTGCACCATTTAAGGTGGAATGGGAAAATTCAAACAAGAAGCTGGTGAATAGCCTTGTATCACCAATGAATTGGCGGTGGGCGATAATAAATAATTGCCCCCCTCTTTGAAAGCATATGATTCCCTAACTGTAGCTAAAGCCCAGCAGTGAGGAGCTGAACTTTCCCCTCCTCTGCTGTCACTGCAGACGGGTCAGGTCGTAGCATTAACAGCGCGAGTAGCTGTTAATGAAGTTAATGTGTGTTTCTTTTTAATTTGAGGGTTTGTCCCATTTCATAGGGCAAGACTTCAACCAATACCCTATGTAACTCAGTTCCAAGGGGTTAGGGTGACACTCGAAACCAAGGGATCGGGGTAAAAAGAAGAAATAAGACTGGGCCTTAGAGTTGATGCCACAGTTGTTGTACTGTTATCCACAAGCTAAATGGACAAAAGTATGTTGCATAGGGACTCACGAGTGACCCTTGTTGACCTTTTGGTTGATCACGATCCATAATGTAGTTGTACAAGAAAAAAATGTAGTATAAACAAACCAGTTAAATGTTTCCAGACGGTTTCCATGTATTTTGTCGGACAGTTCCAGGACAATCCTAAAAAAAGTTATTTTTTTCTGCTAAATTATTCCTTTAAATATTCCTTCCAGTATCTGCTCACTAAGGCAGTTTGAGGCCATTTGCTTACGCCTGTATAGTCCGTCGCAGACATGTTGCAATCTCTTTTATAGGCACACTTCATTCTTTCATTACCACTGGATTTGATTTTAAGTATTTTTCCTTCACTGGTGCTGATAGCAAGTGTTAAACCAGAGAGCTGTCGAGGTCAGAGTGACTCTTTTTTTTGTTTGTTGAACATCAGTTGAGGGTGTCAAATGCTCTGCATCTCCGAGTCAGTGAAAGAACCTGTTATCTTATATTAGAAGCGCTATCTTCATAATAGAGCGAGCTTTGGCGGCAGCCTTTTCCAAGGCAGCACGACTAATGTGTTTTTACGTGTTACTCTGAGCTCCAGTCATAAGGAATTCCGTTTGAAATCCAGATCAGAGCCTTCACATCTCCTCTCTTATTCATGTCAACAGAGCCAACGGTCTCTTTCCACAGCCGGAGAGAGCTAAAGCGCTTGCCTTCAACTCTACAGCTCTGCTGGATTGAGAGAGCAAGAGTGAAGATTCTCTCTGTAAGCCCACCCTAGTGGTGTGAGCTGTACGTTGCGTGACTGTATGAAGAGGATTACTGCCATTTCTCCCCAAAGATGCCGCCTCACGCTTTTCTCGCTTACCAAAGGCCTCTGAACGTCACAGCAGGACCACTCGAAGGGACGTGGCGTACGCTTCTCACGTTAGCAGAGTGAATTAATAACAACGTGTGCTTTAAGTGGCAGCAAGTCATTGAGTTTTTTTGCAATTTGATTAAGATCCTTTAAGAAATAATTCAGAATGTCATTAAATCTCGGATTGAAACTGTTTGTTTTGGCATGTTGGGGTTATTTTTACATGGAATACACAGATGAAAGGAGGTCATATAGATGGTAAAATAGACTTGGGTTCTTGGGGTATTTCTTGCAGTTCAAAATGGCTCGACGCTGTTATTTGGCCAAAAAATTAGCACTTTTGTTCATCTTAATATTCCAAAATTGATCAATCCAATTGTGCCCCTTAAATGAGCTTTAAATACTACACGACTGTGCAGAAATCAGAAGACGCTGTGTGTTTCAATCACATTGGCCGCTATAGACAAGCTGTTCATTGTTCAGCATCAGGGAATGAAAGCTTAAAGATTTACACAGAAGCCTCAACAAACCACCATGTCCAGTATGTAGTGTGGCCTTTCTTCACCTTTATTACAGCCTCCGTTCTTTTCAGGAGACTCTGGAGGCCTTTAGGCTTCCAAAAAAAACTTCAGAAATTTGCTTCCACACCTCAGAAGTTCAGTCTTGGAAGTTGTTCACATTTTCTGCCTCTCACAATCCAAGTAATCCAAACGCATTCAGTGGTGTTGAGGTCGGGGCTCTGGGGTGGTCAGTCCATTGTCCAGCTTCTTTGTTTGATGTGTCTGTCTCCTTTTCTCAGTGAGGTTCTTCTTGAACAGAAACACATCCTTTCAGACCCACAGCGCTGAGTGGTCTTCTCACAGTGGAAGGATGGACAGAAACACCTGTGGATGTTTTCAGATCTGAAGCAGCTTGATGTTCTCCTCTCTCTCAGAGATGGAAGCTTTAAGTGCTGTTCATCTGACGGGGACAGTTTTGGTGTCTACTAGGTCTTGCATGGTTATTTGGAGTCTCATTTTCTCTGAGTAGTTCAAACTTTTGTTTTTCCTTTAGTTTTACTAACAGGAAATGTCCTCAGAAATATCTATTTATTATATATATATATATATAGTTGTTTTAACTGTAAATCAGGTAAACGTAGAGTGGTCTCACTGTAAATGGAGCCTCAGACATGAGCCTTAAGGTCCCCTGATGTAAAATAAACTCACAGACACCCTCAGACATTATAAAGTAGGACAGTTTGGCACAGCCTGGCTTGGAGGGGAATCTCACTTATGTTTGTTTGCAGTCACTAATTGGTCAGTTTTAGTCTGTATGGAACAGAAAACATGCCCAATGTGTTAAACATCAGCCTCAGCTAATTGCAAACTAATTGAGTGTTGCCAGTATTCAAATCTAACAATCTTATACTGTCCAACAACCAAACATCAAATCCAATACAGTATAATTCAGTCATATTTCAACAACATTGCCAGTTTTCTCAAAAATTGAGAACCTTAAACTCCACCAAATTTCCAAAAAATCCACATCATTGAATGGATGAGATGAAAACAAAGTCATTCAGAGTGGTTTGGTGTGAAATGCTCTGTTTTATAGAAACTTGCTGAGTCAGATTTGCTCACAGTGGTGGTGATAGGAACCAGACGTCCAGCTCTAAAAGCTCCCCCACTGAAAGTTATTACATGATATGGTTAGATACATGCTGCCTGATGTCTGACACATTGTTTTGTGATAGTTTTGGCTTAAAATGTATTTTAATGTACCTACTTTAATCCATTCTTAGCAGATAGGTAAACGCAGGGTGTTGTAAGGCAAAATGGTGCCCAAAGAAAACTTATTTCTTCAGATTTACCACCTTTATATAAACTCAGAAGACGTGTAGGTTCACAGGTGGTTTTGGATAGTAAATAAAATGGGTACATTTGTGTTGTAGGAATTGCGTCCCCGGTTCCTGAGTCGGTACGTTTCTCTACAGTGAATCTTTTCACATCAAAACACTCTCAATAACTTTATTTACCTCTCAAGGGCTGAAGTATTCAGACATTTTGACAAATTGGGTGGACTTGCCCTTTAAAACAGATTATAAGTACAAAGATGCTAGCTGCCTCATTTTCTGTTCAAATGACTATGGATGGATTGCACCAGCGAAATCTGTTTAAAACAAGGTTAAGCTAATAAACCTGTTACACGTCGAATTCAACAGCGCTCAACACTGAGCCGGATGATTGGATTTACTCTAAACTGAGACGAAAGGCAATCAGATTGCAGCAGCTTAAACTGGTGTCATTGAAAGAATGTGATTTTTACATGTATCAGCATGGAAAAACGGGTTGCCAGATTATCACATCAGATTTTTCAGCTGGTAATTATAACTGATATAATAATCATATTGGATTGATAATGATTACATCTTTGCATATTAGTTAAGTAAGAATGTTTTGGCCATTGCTATGTCATTCACTCTTACTTTGGACACTGAAAGGATTCCCTTAAGTTTTATTTATTTGTTTGTTTGTTTGTTTATTGCTTTGACTCATGAGAGATGCTGGAGCATTCCAAGGCTTCAGTTTGTACCTAGATCATCTGTTGCATATGAAAAAGACCACCATGGTGCCCTCTGGTGTTGAAGAGGGGATTGAAGAGGCCTATGTGGCGCCCCCTTCTGCTGAATGACGGAGAAGTGAACAGGAAGTTGTGTGATGGGCTGTGTGGCCCCCTGCGATTGTTGTTTGAGCAGGTGTTCTTTTCTCAAAGGACAGAGAAGTAGAAGAAGCGGAAAAGAACCAAAGATGGGTTTGTGGAAGCTGTAAACAGATGGTGTTGGTCTCTGTAGAGAAGCTGGAGGACATGGTCTGTTAAACTTTCCAGTGTCTCTCAGATCCCCTGTTCGCCTGTGCAAGAGCTTTCACTCTCATATACAGGCGAGAATTCATTCAGAACCCGCTTTTACCCCCATTTTTATGCATATGAATAGTAAAAACTGTTAAAAATAGTAGAAGATGAAAGTGTCGATCTGTGCTGCTCATATTTTCTTAATTATATTTGTCTTCCAACACTAAGAAATCCAATTGTTTGTGTTTATAATGCTTTCACCAGGTACCCAGGTCCTCACACTGGACTTTGACTTATTGTCAAATTTATGTGTCATTACAATCCTAGTATATATGGAAACAGCACTTTTAAATACTCAAATACTGGCCATTTTATCAGAAACAAGCCACATAGGTGTGCTTTGTAGGTTTATAATTATGGACGGTAGCCTGTCTGTTTATTTATCAGCCATGCTTCATGCTAGGCGTCCCACTTCCAGCCAGAGACCGCTACATAAGTTTAATTCTGGCTCAGTGATGTAATTTTTATACGCCCCTTAGTAGCTTCAGAAGCTAACGTTAGTGGGCTAAAAGAGCTCTGTATGCCACAGCAGAACTGTGGTGTCCTATGTCTAGGGTGAAGTCGAGAAGGTGATGCTGAAGCGACAAAGAAAGAGTCTAACCTGCTCTGTGGTGCGCTAAGATACGCTAAGCTGAGGTGTAACTCTGCTGCCACTAACATAATCTGCTGTGAGAACTTCACTTTCTTTGGTGCTGATCATAATTTACAGTTCATGCAGAGGTGGATGAAGTACACAAAGCATGTAGTTGAGTTAAAGTAGAGACACCAAAGGTAAAATATTACTCCAGTAAAAGTAGAAGTCCTTACTCTAGACCTCCACTTGAGTAAAAGTACAAAAGTATTTGCCTTCAAATGTACTTAAGTATCAAAAGTAAAAGTACTAAAAGAGTAATTATGGCTCTGATGTCCTGTTATCATTTTCATAACAAGACTCGCTTCATGAAATTTTGCTTAAATTTAAACAAGTTTAATAAAAACTTGCTTTAAATACAAGTGGTTCATAAACATAAACTAGCAAAAACAAATTTATGAAAGTGTAATTTCACATTTCATATTTCATTTATGAGAATGAAATATTTTTTATTTATTTATTTTATTTATTATTTTTTTATTTATTATTTACACAAAGTTAGGTTAGTTCATCATTTATGTTGAACAGACGCTGCTGCGCTGACGTTGAACCGTGTGCTGCACTGGGTCTGTATGACCAACAGGTCAAGACCAGCTCTAAACAAAGTGACCGCTGGGCCCTGATTGGTGCTCTGGCTTTGCGCTTCTTTCGTTTTGACATGTTACGTTTTTATACACACAGAAACCAAAAGGAACGACAGATTTCTCAAAATGTAGCGGAGTAAAAAGTCAGATATTAGAATCTGAAATGTAGTGGAGTGAAAGGAAAAAGTCGCCCAGAACGGAAAAGCTTCAGTACAGATACTCAAAAAACTACTTAAGTACAGAAACTAATTAGACTTACTTAGTTACTATCCATCACTGAACTTATGGATAACATTGAATTGGTTTATGAGAATCATTTATTCTTTTGTTGTTCTCATCTGCTCAGTCTGTTTAAACATAGAGGGGCTGTATTGCCCATTGGCCAGACGTCAAAGGTACAGTCTGTGTAATTGCGGACATTCATGGTATCTTTCCACTCTTAATTAGTGTTGAGCTTTATGGACACTCCTGTGCCGAGTTTTGTTGCTTCATAAGCCTAAAATTAATATCGTTGCTGTCCAATGAAAAACAAGTATCTCCAAAATCTCAACAGGAGAGGACAAAAACACTCTTACCTTTCAATGTAAGTCAATGTGAAGATCATGAAATTCAATCATGAAATTTTTACACAATGTAAAGAACAGCTGGTGTGTTGAAATAATGTAGAAAACTAGAAATCAACAAAAATGAGACGCATGGTTTGGTTAGTTATAGTTCAGTTCAAGTTATTCAGTAACTGCATAAAATAAATGTGCGGTTTTTTTATTTAGATTTTCATGAGAGCTCCCCTCAAATGAACAGAAAATGTGTTTTATGGACAAACATACAGCTATATACTTACAATTTGCTGCTGAAAGCCAAAAATTCCAAAGTTCAGCTTCTTTTATTATAAGGGTTTAAAATGACGTCACCGTCTATTTGACTGGAGAGAAGAGCTACAGCCTCAAATGACGCCCAGCTTCTGAATGGAGCTTATGAAATATGAACGTTATGAAGAATATGATGAAGGGCGATTTTGGAACGACCGGCGGTCTCAAGGAGTTGGAAAGGTTAAGATGAAGTGGTGCTTTAGTTCTTTCCCAATTTTTACATCTGCACTGCATCTGGCTGGTGAAAATGTGTAAAATCACCCCCTGAAGAGATGTCAAAGTATCTTTTTGCACCTGTATCTTTTCACAGTGTTGTAGTAAATGCTGTCATTACGTCACACTGTCACATGACGTTTTGTAGGTTGTGTGGTTTCAGTTTGACGGTGCTGTGTATGGAATGTCTGTAGGTCAGATTTACTTACAGAAACTGACTCTGTCTGACTCTGTTTTGTCCCCAGAGGGATGGTTTTCTGTCACTCCTGAGAAGATAGCTGAGCACATCGCTCAGAGAGTGCGAGAAGTGTACGATACGCAGCTCATCGTTGATGCCTTCTGTGGAGTGGGTGGGAACGCCATTCAGTTCGCCCTCACTGGGAAAAGAGGTACACACATGTTCCACACACGCATCTCTGAACATCGTGTGGTCGATTCAGACTAATGTGGAGACTGGGAGGGGCCAATCGTGACGGACTCGAAGAGTAATTACGGCTCTGATGTCCTGTTATCATTTTTATAACCAGACTGGCTTCATGAACTCATTTCAGGTGAAAGTCCTCCAGCGTCTCTCTTGGTAAACCAGTCTTTTAATAGAACGTCTTTAATTAGTGACGCTGACGTCTATTAAAATAATCATAAGCACAAAACACTGAAGGTAAACAGTTTCCATCAGGGAGAACCGAGTGGCTCTGAAATCACTTTTTACACACAAGCAAAGTTTCAGTTTAAGATTTATTTACAACTTAGTTCCAAGTTTAAGTTTAATAAAAACTGGCTTTAAACTCAGGATCACAGATGAGCTCCTTTACTATGTTGATCTGTAGTCCTCTGTTCATAAACATAAACCAGCCCAAACTAATTTACTATAAAATGAAATGGTGTTTGTAGAAATTCAGAAAAAAGCCGCGTCAGTCTCGACTGCATATGTGGACATATTTCTATATTGTGCTCTAATTACACAAAGTTAGTTCATCATTTATGTTGAACAGACTCTCCCAAAGTTTTACGCTGCTGTGCTGACGTTGAAAACCAGCTCTAAACAAAGTGACCGCTGGGCCCTGATTGGTGCTCTGGCTTTGCACTTCTTTCGTTTTGACATGTTACGTTTTTACACACACAGAAACCAAAAGGAACGACAGATTTCTCAAAATGTAGCAGAGGAAAAAGTCGGATATTAGACTCTGAAATGTAGTGGAGTGAAAGGAAAAAGTCGCCCAGAATGGAAAAACTTCAGTAAAGTAAAAAACTACTTAAATACAGTAATCAATTAGACTTACTTAGTTACTATCCACCACTGGATTATAATGAAATGTGATGTGTTTTATGGTTTTGTTTTGTTTTTGTTTTTTTTCAGCGGTGTCAGTAGTATAATGCAAGAACAGTGTAATACGTCTTTAAATTGAATTTGAGATAGTTGCAGCATGTATTTATATCATTGTGCATGTAAAATAATTACATCCACTAGTGCACAAATTATTAGGACTATTGTTCTTTTCTATTTTTTGCTCATTATTAGTATTATAAATGATATTGAAAACTTTAGGTTATTAAATCAAGCGTTAAGAATTTTTTTTCTGATTTTTAAACTATTACACTTTTACCACACATATATTTGGCACAGATATGCCAAAGATGAAATCGATCAATATCAAAACTCTTGTGCTCATTTGCTTCTATACCAGGTCTGTAAGGTGTAACTCGCACACATAATTTGCATATGTACTGCACTCGCACTTTATTATGACTTACCTCTGATGCATTTTTCCAAGTGTTGCAGTTTTAATGGCCAGCAGTAAAATAGTAACCGATTATTTTATAGTAGTTACTGAAAAGCCTGCAGATTAAAGGTTTAACAGCTGTAGCAGAGTAGTGTGTATTTAAGACAAAAGGAAGCAAGACTCCTCAAAATATCAAACGTAGGCGAAGTGATAACCACAAAGGAAACCCTGATCATTTCTCTGCCTGTATGTCACTCAGTGATAGCCATCGATATCGACCCGGTGCGCTTGGAGCTGGCCCACCACAACGCCGAGGTGTACGGAGTGGCCCAGCGCATCGACTTCATCCAGGGTGATTTCCTTCAGCTGGCCCCACGCCTACGGGCCGACGTGGTTTTCCTCAGCCCTCCATGGGGAGGCCCAGAGTACCTCAGCGCTGAAGTCTTCAACATCAAAACCATGATGAGCCCCGATGGATATCCTTTTAACACACCTTACCCTTTAGGGCTGCAAAGATTAGTTAGTAAAGTCAATTAGTCATAAATAAAATCACTGAGGGAATTTTGGGGGCAGTCGTGGGCTGGAGGTTAGGGAACCGGCCCTGTAACCAGAAGGTTGCCGGTTCGATCCCCAGCACTGACAGCACATGACTGAGGTGTCCTTGAGCAAGACACCTAACCCCCAATTGCTCCCCGGGCGCCGTGGATAGGGCTGCCCACCGCTCTGGGCAAGTGTGCTCACTGCCCCCTAGTGTGTGTGTGTATTCACTAGTGTGTATGTGGTGTTTCACTTCACGGATGGGTTAAATGTGGAGGTGGAATTTCCCCGTTTGTGGGATTAAAAAAGTATCACCTAACTTGAGAAAAACATGCGCCACTTGCTTAACCCTTAAAGTCATTTCTTTTATTTTGCTGTGGTATTTAAAAGGAGTTACAGTTGACAGGGTCAAATCTGTACTTCCAACGTTATTCTTTGTTTCGGTGTCGAGATGCCCAAATGGTGGTGAATATAAAAATGCTTCCTTCTTTCAGCAAAACAAGACAATAACTTCATTAAAAAAGATCTGCTCTTCTGTTTGTAAACACAAATGCAGTATGGATTGAAAGCTCGTCAGAGAATCATCATATGCTTTGCGGTGGACTGGGCTATGTCCGATTAAATTCACTTTAAACCCTACTTTAGCTTTGGCATACAGTTGTAGGCCAAATTACCTTTTGTTGGAAGTACATAAATCCTCTACATTTACATTTATGGCATTTGGCTGACGCTCTTATCCAGAGTGACTTACAGTTTGATCTTTTTACACAGGTAGGCGAAGGTGGTGTTAGGAGTCTTGCCCAAGGACTCTTATTGGTATAGTGTAGGGTGCGTACCCAGGTGGGGATTGAACCCAAGTCTACAGTGTAGAAGGCAGAGGTGTTACCCACTACACTAACCAACCACCTCTACAGAGAGCACACTTCTGTGCACTTTAATGCAAAATTGCTCTTTATTTGCTGAATTGGATATATTGGGGAGTAAAAAAATGATTTTTTTTAATGGTTTTAAGTTTTAAGTTTTCATTTTTTCTGTTACACTCTGCAAACACAAACATTGTGCACTAAGATTTAAAGTCATTTTTGACTTGATTTTCTGTGTGTTAACTTTTTGTCACATAGAAAGCCAACGTTTACATGTAATTTAACTGGGGCTGTTCACTTTTGCATACAACAGCGTGCAGTCACTTGCATATAATAATGTGGATTAAATAGCCTCTTGAAAACTGGAATAAATGTCCTGGTACAATTGTCACATTAAAGTAGCCAAATTTAATATTGTCAAAGTAAGGAAAGAAAATGAAGTTACACATTGCAAGGCAGTATCATTAAGGCTGTGTCCAGTCTGCCTGATTGATTTTAATGATAGTAATAAAGGCATCAGGTCAAAGGCTTACCTACATAGGATTACCCTGTAAGTAAAAGGTCCACGTTTTTGGGGAAAACGAGTGTCGTTCGTAAGCTGTGCAACAACTTAATTATAGCCTTAATTTGTCTTCATTTGATTTTTCTTCAGAATATCATGAGAAAACCAAACTGTGAATCCAGTGTTGTGAATCGAATCATATTGTGGGCTGAATGTGTTGTTACACTTCTTCTAGAAAAGACTTCCGAATAGCCAGTAGTACTGTTTTTAGCTACGTCTCCGTTTTTACAGGCAACAGTATGTCATCGTGTGAGAACCCACATAGGCAAGTCTATTTAAGATTCCTGTGGTTTGAGATAAGTGTGATCTAGGCATATAGTTTGCACAGTGCTGATTGGTGTACATAGACTCATGTGAGGGAATGTGTGCAGCCCTGGTCAAATGACCTGTTGATTTACTAAGTAAAAGTAAGTGAACAGATCCTCTACAGCGAACACACCTCAATTTAAAGGCACAGTTACTGTTTATTTGCTGAATATAACATATTAGGAAGACAAATATGTGCTGTGGCACATACTACGGACAGGGGGGGTGGTCACAGTTTTGCTTACTGTATACTTCAATTACTTTTTAACTACATTAGCCTGTTTGGCTTTGTTCACACAGCAGGTAAAAGTGGCCCAAATCAGATTTGTTTTATGTGGCTGTTCACAATATCTTTTAAATGTAATCTGTAAGTGATATCAGCTCTTAACTGACCCGCATGTGCGAAAGAACAGAGCTTCACGTGGCTTCACGCTGCTCATCCCAAGGTAAACAATCATAACTGCCAAGGAACGCCAGTTGCTTCGGTCTGCTCCGGCCACGTTCGACCGTTTCTTTGGAAACCTGTGTCTCTTCTATTTTTTAGGTACAGAAACATCAGCCTAAATGTTTGAGTCTCAGCAGCATGAAATTATGACGAATATTGAATTGGATTGATGTAAAAGTCGCATGAATTCCGATCGGGCTGTTCAGACTGAGGCGCACTGCAATGCTACGTATCGGATTTGAGTACCACATATGAAAGCGTCTCGAATCGGAATTGAAAATGTCAGATTCGGTGTGTTTTTGCTGACAACATTGACACACAGACACACATCTGTGTCACATTTGAGGAGAAAGATCGCATTTGGACCACTTTGGCCTGCTGTGTGAACAAAGCCTTAGTTCCAGGGCACAAGTAAAAAAAGCAAAAAAAACTTCAGACACCAAATATATTTTGGCTCTGACTACATATTGTGGAGGTTGAACTGTGTAAAAACTATATAACACATTAGTGCGGTGGGTGGTGTCATAAACACAACAAAGAAAACAGCTATTTCTTCATTGTACTTGCTTCCAATGAAAGTTTCATGCAGTCGGACAACCAGGAAAAGCATGAGCCCAGCCAAAAAAGTCCCCCTACTTTGACCTAGCAATGATTAACTCCTAACACTTATAATAAGTACACAAGTTAGAGTGGAATTTGACTCATATATATTTTTAATTCCTGGATAAATAAATGATTATCTGGAGTGGTCTTCTAGAAATATGCAGTTCTAGAGTCAAAATTGTTGATGTCTGAATCCTTTTTTAAAGCTCCATTCATGGTAGGAGGTACATGTAGGGTGTTAGGAGGCAAAGTAGCATCCAAAGATAACTTATTTCAGATTTATCACTGTTTTACCATCATCAACAATTTCACACAAAAATTCAGAAGACACGTGTAGATTCATGGGTGATTCCTATCATCACCACCAAGTTTCTCTGCAGTGCACCTTTTTACGTTAAACCACACTGAATGATTAAAAGTAAAGTTATAATTGATTAAATTCTTTACTCTCACTTTATTTGGAAAGTCTTCTACAGATTATCTACGCATGTTCAAATTGTTAACATAACTTTCTGTTTAAACTCAGTTGATTCTAAACAGTGGTAGGGTTAAGGGTAGGGCTTGGGCCAGGGTTAGGCTAGGACCAGGGTGAGGGTTGGGTTTAGGTTAAGGTAAGGGTTATGAGCAGGGTTAAAGCAGGTTTAGAGTTAAAGAAAATTGTAGTCAGTTTATTAGATATTTAGTTGAATATAACTTGAAAGTAAATTAAGTATCTACAAAGCATCTAAAGTGGACTATCCAAATAAAGTGTTACCAGTTTTTCTCCTTTTATTACAATAATGATCATGTATGTTGTGGAAATTCCTTAACTCTTTACCCTTTACATTTGAGATTTTCAGGCTGGCCAAAATGATTTCGGAGAACATTGTGTATTTTCTCCCTCGGAACGCTGATATGGAGCAGGTAAGACGACTGGAGAAGTTTGATGTTAATCACAGAGGAACGTGCTGCCATAGGTTAGTTATCATGTATGAGGTTGTACGGTGGGCCTTATGTGAGGTGCCAGGTGACTTGTTTTTGTGTTTGTGTATCTGTTCTTGGGAATACCGACACCTCGGCTCTGTTTAGCCTTCTCAAATGTCTGTGCAAATGACCTCGGGATGCTGAAGATCTTTCAGATCACGCATTGCCATCACCGCCATAAAAGATGACCTATCTTGTCTGTCGCATGGAAATTTCATATGCCTGTCGATCGTAGACCAGATCACAATGAACGCTTTCAATGTCCCAAACGCCTACATGGAATATGCTAATTCCTGCTGTGAGTTTCTTTGTGAGTTTCTGTGGGATGTGTGATGGGAATAACACATGATTTAGTGGGAATACCATTGATTCTGACCATGATCTGAATAGAAGTTCATGGAAAACATTGTTCAGAGCTGTTCTCTGTATTACATACTGTACTGTACCTTGAGATCCTCTTCCATTCATTTAACTTCCAGTCAAAATGTACATTATGCTGTTCATTTTCAGATGTTTCAGACATTAGATATAAGATGAGCCACTTGCAAAAGGCAAAGAACAAAGAGTTTTCTTAAGAAAATATTTAAAGATACAGAGAATTATACCACAGTTAGTTTTGACCATTCAAGCTGATTGGCTGAGAGGTGTTATAACCATGCTGTTAGTTCATCATAACATCACTGGTTTTTCCACAAACACTATCGCTCTGCTGAGATGCTGTTGCTAAGCAACAAGTTTGACAGCTGTAAGAGATATTTGAATGGTTTTACTTCTTACTTTGCCACAAACAGAAAATGGACACTGTTAAGATCACATTTGACCGACAGTCGATTTGGTCCGACTCTGAAGATGAGACGACACTAAATTCCCAAACTGTTGTCACCACTGAGCAGCTTTTCAGTCGGCAGCTGTGACGGAAGAACAGCTGAACAACCTGGAATCAGCCAGAAATGAACCCAACACCATTCGCCAGACGTGTCTGATCTTCAGAGTCGGACCAAATCAGACTGAGCCATAAAACTGACCCAATAAAAAACAAAAGCTGCTCAGTGGTGACGACAGTTTGGGAATTTAGTGTAAGGAGCTGGAGAACGAACTGCGGGCTGAGCAGCAAGTGGGCGGAGCTCGTTACTCTGACGTAGCAACAAGCTGCTCGTTAAGGAGCTATAATTAGGAGGAAGGAACTGAACATTAAAACATATTAAACGCTGCGTTCACGGCCAGTTTATTAATTTCTCACTGTATTTATTTAACTGTTGTATAAAAGCAGTAGAGACACTTGACGTCATATGTTATCTCTAACATCTACATCTGATGATCTACGGTGAAAAAATCACAGCCTAGAGGAGAAAATCAAGCTGCTTCAAATGTGAAACCATCCACAGGTGTTTCTGTCCACCCTGAGAGCGACCCATTCTTTCACAAATGTTTGTGGAAGCAGTCTGCATGCCTAGGTGCTAGGTGGCCATGGAAGTGTACATTCCATCATTTTTCAGCATATTCCCAATCTGCCCCATCGATATCGTACCATCTGCAGTCATTTTAAGCATGTCTCTTTGCTTAGAAAGGAAGATTTCTTTTTTAGAATCTGGTTTAAGCATTGAAGCTACCAGGCATTTGGTGAATTCTGTGAATCAAGCATATAATGACTTTGTATTGAAGCTGAAAAACCATGGGGCTCATTGGCCAACCATTCGTAAGAAGAAATTTCTTCTTAAAAGCCACTTAGGAAGTTTTCACAAAGTTTCTAATCTTCACCTGTGTTTTCTTGTTCTTATCATCATATAATAACACATCACATCATGAATCTAACGTAGAATTTTCTTAGGACCTTTCTCAAGAACTGCTTTAAGAAAAAACTTGGTTAGATATTGGTGACTGAGGCCCCATCCAGCCTTTCAACACTGTAGCAACATTGTTTAAAGTACTTTAACTTTTTTTTTTCAAAGGCTTTCTCGTATCTGTGATGATCAAGCCAAACCTGTGCTCTGGAAATGTATCTTAACTCAGGAATTCATGAAAATAAGCATTTTCTGACAGATTTCAGATTCTGCCCATTGGCTTCTATTATGAGTGCGTCTTGAGTAAACAGGTTGTCAGTTCTTCGTTAATACACAGAAAAGTGTTGATATATATTTTTGTCAGGTTTTTGGCTCTGTGCTACAAGTATGGTAGATGGACATTAAGCTTAGAAATGCTTGAGTATATCTTTAATTGTTTTGGAACATTGTGGTGTGTTTTAGGCCTCCACTAACAGCATGTAGCTTAAACTGAGCCACAGACAGCAGCTGCTTTCAGTAAAACCACAATACAGAGCAAAGGCAGCAGAGGTGTTTGGCCACAGTGCTGAAGCTTGGTCAAGGTTCCGTCTCTAATGAACCACTTTTGTGTTTCCTCTCAGTAAAAGCTGTAAGAGCAAGCGAACATTAAAGAGTTATTAATATTTACAGAAAACTAAACAGAACTAAAATCCCTTAGTTCCTCTCTATAACCAGTTCATTGGGCCTCGTTTCGAAAGATCCTGAGATAGATTCTATGTCAGTTTCATGACGTATTCTTAACCCTTGTGTGGTGTTCAGGTCTGTGGGACCCATTTTCAAAGTTTACCAAAAGACAAAATGATGCAGTTTATATTGACATTTTTTTTATGGCATTTAGCAGACGATCTTATCTAGAGTGACTTACCGTTTGATTATTTTGCACAGGTAGGCCAAGGTGGTGTTAGGAGTCTTGCCCAAGGACTCTTACTGGTATAGTGTAGGGTGCTTGCCCTGGTGGGGGATTAAACTCCAGTCTACAGCGTAAAAGGCAAAAGCACTTCCACCATTTTAATCCAGTATGAATCTGCAGTGTGTAGTTTTACAGTCTGACGGTAATAATTGTGGAGTGATTTTAATCCAGTATGAATCAGCAGTGTGTAGTTTTACAGTCTGACGGTAATAAATGCGGAGCGATTTTAATCCGGTATGAATCTGCAGCACGTGTAGTTTTACAGTCTGGTGGTAATGAATGTGGAGCGATTTTAATCCGGTATGAATCTGCAGTGTGTAGTTTTACAGTCTGACGGTAATAATTGTGGAGCGATTTTAATCCAGTGTGAATCTGCAGTGTGTGTAGTTTTACAGTCTGACTGTAATAAATGTGGAGCGATTTTAATCCGGTATGAATCTGCAGCGTGTGTAGTTTTATGGTCTGACGGTAATACAGGTTAATACATTATATAACCACTTGCTATTAAAATCCAGCTCCAGCATTAGTTTGAGTAGTTTAAGTAAATCAGTGTCTGCAGTTTCTCATATCAGATTCTCTCTCTCTCTGTGTGTCTTCTTTCTATAGATTGCGTCCCTCGCCGGTCCTGGTGGTAAAGTGGAAGTGGAGCAGAATTTTCTCAATAATAAGCTAAAAACCATAACTGCATACTTTGGCAGTTTGGTAAAGGCTGATTCTTAGTTTTGTTTTTAAATGCTGTCTAAATTTTCTTGTATTGCACTGTACTGTACAGTCTCTGTGTGTTTTATAGTGCTTGATTGTTTTATAGTTGGTCATTTCATAACACAGTGTTTATATGTGTTTTGTTTGTTAAATAAAAGTTTGTCATTAAATCTCTTTTGTGTGATGTTTGTTCATGTGGTCAGCAAAATAATTGGCAAATGTTTAAAGGGGAATGCTCTGTCTGATCCACTCAGACCAGTGTAGCACACACTAACACGCCACCACCACATCGTTGTTACTGTAGTGCTGAGAATGACCCACCTCCCAAATAGTGCCTGCTCTGTGAGGGTTCATGGGGGTCCTGACCACTGAAGAAGAGGGTAACAAAGCATCAGTGAAACAGATGGGCTACAGTCTGTAACTGTAGAACTACAAAGTGCACCTACACTATATTGCCAAAAGTATTAATTCGTCTGCCTTCACACGCATATGAACTTGAGTGACATCCCATTCTTAATCCATATGGTTTAATATGATGTCGGCCCACCCTTTGCAGCTATAACAGCTTCAGCTCTTCTGGGAAGGCTTTCCACAAGGAAATTTCACGACTGGACTGCACAGGTGGCGTCCGATCACGGTACCACACTGGAATTCACTGAGCTCCTGAGAGCGACCCATTCTTTCACTAATGTCTGTAGAAGCTGTCTGCAGGCCTAGGGGCTCGGCTTTATACACCTGTGGTCATGGAAGTGACTGGAACACCTGAATTCAATTATTTGGATGGGTGACTGAATACTTTGGCAATATAGTGTATACAGTAACTAGAGCTGATAAAATAGACAATGAGTGTGGAAACAAGGAGGTGGTCGTACAGTTACGCCTGATCGGTGTATATCTGATATATGGTTAACTGCATCCCAGTGTTATTGTTACTATTATAACTATTATCTTTTTGCTTTTGAATATTAAATTATTGAAATGTGTTTGGGAGCCATATTTTTGTTTACATGTTTACTTACAACATTCGTTTTTTTATTT
The DNA here is from genome assembly GCF_015220715.1 of Pygocentrus nattereri. NCBI lineage: Eukaryota > Metazoa > Chordata > Actinopteri > Characiformes > Serrasalmidae > Pygocentrus > Pygocentrus nattereri. The sequence continues at coordinate 30,686,339 of NC_051229.1, forward strand.
TCTAAGCCGCTTCTCCCTCAGGGTCACGGGGGGGGATGCTGGAGCATATCCCAGCAGTCATTGGGCGAAAGGCAGGATACACCCTGGACAGGTCGCCAGTCTATCGCAGGGCAGATAGGCAGACATACACAATCACACACACACTCACACCTAGGGGCAATGTAGCATGTCCATTTGGCCTGACTGCATGTCTTTGGACTGTGGGAGGAAATCGGAGAACCCGGAGGAAACCCAAGCAGACACGTGGAGAACATGCAAACTCCACACAGAGAGGACCCTGGTCACCCCGCCGGGGAATCGAACCCTCCTCGCTGTGAGGCGACAGTGCTACCCACGCGCCACCGTGCCGCCCTTATTTACAACATCTGCAGAGTTATTTAGCAACAAAGAAGATGCTTTAAATCCTTATGTAACAAAGTCAGAATATATGAGTAATATACACCATCCATATATTAATGTTTTCTAGCATATATTATGTATATATCACATGTGTATGTTTGATGATGTTGATATATGTCTGAAATGTGTGTCTCATGTCTGACAATAGCCACTTTCAAAGTCGCCATGTATGTCACGTATGTCCGTGTGTGGCAAATGTAAGTTGGACACAAGGTAAATCCATATATGCTAATGTAATATATTTGAAATCTATTTATTGCCATACATGGTGTGAGTGAATGTGTCTCTCTGTCTGCCTTGCAATAGGCTGGTGACTTGTCCAGAGTGTATCCTGCCTTCCGCACAATGACCGCTGGGATAGGCTGGGATAGGCTTCTCCCAGAAGGAGAAGTGGCTTAGAAGATGTGTGTGTGCATATTGCCATACCTCAGATTTCTGTATGGGTGGGCATGAATACTCATTCTGTTGTACTGGCAAGGCTTTTCTATGTGAATTATACACCCTGTGTTGATTATAAGGGGTGTCTGGATATTTCTGGATCCGTATATTAGACACCTGCTGGTTTGAACTGTGTGTTATGACGTCTAAGTTCCAGCAGTAGAGGGAAGGCTTTTGATGCCTTTGAAATGAGCCTACAGTATATGCAGGATGATAGCACTACATTTGATCCAGCCCATATGGAAATGTAATATATGGCAATGTTAAGATTTCAAATATGATATATTAGCATATTAGATACATTTTGCTGCTGTCAGAACAAAAACTTGTATCTCCAAAACAGTAACTTCACAGTAGAAGAAAAAAACATGTTGTACTTTTAATGGAAGTCAATGGAACCAGATATTTTTCCAAGTCGTTTTGGGCCATTACTTTTGGTCGGTTCATCGTGAAAATTACATACAATGTAAAGGACAACAGGTATTTTCAAACTATGTCAAAAACTGAAAAACGATAAAAATGGAGATACAGGGTTTTGGAACTAATTTGCATTCAATTAACTAATCTTTTAGTACGTTTACTTTTGATACTTAAGTACATTTGAAGGTAAATACTTTAGTACTTTTACTCAAGTGGAGGTCTAAAGGGAGGAACTTCTACTTTTACTGCAGTAATATTTTACCTCGAGTATCCCTCCCTTAACTCAAGTACATGATTTGCGTACTTCGTCCACCACTGAAAACTTTCCATTAGAAAGCAAAACCATCTATGTCTTCAACCCCTTTCACGTAGTGTTGGAGAAGTAACTGGGATGAGGTCTTGGATGGCGATGCTTTAAATCAAATATGGACTCTCACTATATTTATTACTAGTAATTAACAAGTAACAAACTCATGATCGACACTTACCAACTGAACTGGCTCCCCCGCTCAGAATAACACAACAACACATAACCACACTTTAAACCAAGGACAACAACTTTAACATCCAAAGACATCTAACATAGCTTCAGCTGAGGGGGCGGGGCCCAGCTCTGCAGACCACGCCCCGCGGACCAGAGCAAGTTGCAGCCGCCACAATATTAGGCATATTTATGATCCATATATTGTGTATACATGACCATTGTTTGATATTTCAACATATATATATATATATATATATATATATATATATATATATATATATATATATATATATATATATATATACACATATCATTTACAATACACGCCTGACTCTTAATGACAGAGTGATATGATATGTGTCCATTTATGTCCACATATCAGATTTCTGTATGCTGAAGGATCATTATGGTATGACTGCTAACATGTCGTGGTGAAATATAATCCCTCCATCGTAAACTGCTGCTAATGTCACTTCGAGCTTTCTGTATGCAAATCCAGGGTGAGGAGCAGCAGGAAGTTGCAGCAGGTTCAGTTGGTTCCTCTTTCTGCCAGTCCACTTCAATGAGCCGCGACGAGGGGAAAAGCAGCAGCTCCCAAACTCAACAAACCCGCTTAAACTCTGCCGTTTAAATGCGTCAGGACTCGTAAACGGCTACTTTCTTCACAGGTAAGTCGGTTTTTTAAGGTACTCTCTCTCTCTGTCTCTCTATTACTCTTTTCTGTGACTCTCTCTCTCTTTGTCTCTCTATTACTCTTTTCTGTGACTCTCTCTCTCTTTGTCTCTCTATTACTCTTTTCTGTGACTCTCTCTCTTTCTCTGTCTATTACTCTTTTCAATGACTCTCTCTCTCTTTGTCTCTCTATTACTCTTTTCAATGACTCTCTCTCTCTCTGTTAATCTTTTCTGTGACTCTATCACTCTTTTCTGTGACTCTCTCTCTCTCTTACTCTTTTCTGTGAATCTCTCTCTCTCTCTCTCTCTATTAATCTTTTCTGTGACTCTCTCTCTCTCTCTGTTAATCTTTTCTGTGACTCTCTCTCTATTACTCTTTTCTGTGACTCTCTCTCTATTACTCTTTTCTGTGACTCTCTCTCTCTCTTACTCTTTTCTGTGAATCTCTCTCTCGCTCTCTCTCTCTCTCTCTCTCTATTACTCTTTTCTGTGACTCTCTCTCTATTACTCTTTTCTGTGACTCTCTCTTTCTCTTACTATTTTCTGTGAATCTCTCTCTCGCTCTCTCTCGCTCTCTCTCTCTCTCTCTCTCTCTCTCTCTCTCTCTCTCTATTACTCTTTTCTGTGACTCTCTCTCTATTACTCTTTTCTGTGACTCTCTCTCTTTCTCTTACTCTTTTCTGTGAATCTCTCTCTCGCTCTCTCGCTCTCGCTCTCTCTCTCTCTCTCTCTCTCTCTCAATATCTCTCTCAGTATCTCAGAATCTCCTCTGTATGTGAGAAAGATAGCGTGAAATTCGATGAAAGAAAAATCTCTGATAGGGACTAGTACAAAACTTTACAGCTGAAAAACGGACTATAAAGAAAGAGCAGAGCAAAAAAAAACACCAGAAAAAAATTTGACCAATTTCCAGTTTAAAAAAATAGAAGCTGAGAGTCGACAAATCGCTAGTAACGCAACACAGTCGCCTCTTGTTCTGTTGTGGTTTGATTAACCTACTTTTCCTATCAGAGAAGTCTAGCCAGTTCACATTTGTCTTAAATCCCTGACCGTCCCTGTCTTTTCTCTTTTTTTAAGTTTGAGTCAGATTTTCTACCTTAGCTGCGTTTCTGTTTTGTCTAAAACACCCCAGGTGAGCACTTCTGAGTTACGGCTGCTGTGTAGAATGGTGCTGGTCTGCTACAGCAGTGTACCTGTATGAGTTTGTCAGCTTGACCAGCTTGACCAGCATTGTCCTGCTGGTTAAGACTCATTGTAGCCTGAAGGACGGAGGTCATAAAGGTGCTGTAAGTGTGGAATCTCATGCCCAGTCTTAGGAGAACCTGGACGATGGGAAGCCACAGTCAATAACCTTTATCTCCTGATGTTGCACCCCATTAAGTTACTGTTTTCCTAGGGCTGTCTCGATTAAACTCGATTAAACTCGATTGCTCAGTGTGAGAAACCAACTGTTAAACTCTCTATGAATTAACAGTGATTAGTTGTCGATTTGCATATTTTTTGGTCTTTAGGAGACAGAATCTAATGGTCACACCCAGTTTTATGCAGCGTCTCTTTTTTTAAACCTTTAAATATTTGATAGACTGATTTACGTGATTACTAATGTTATATATATTGACAGCCCATATTTATTTGTTTGAAAGCATCTCCATTCAAGACCAAAGTTCTCAGCCCACACTTCTCCAACGCCCCAGAGGAAAGTGTTTGAGGAACTGAGTGTGGCTTAAAGAACCTACTAAAAATAAAGGTGCAAAATGAGTTCTGTGTGTGATGCCACAGAGCAGTAGTTCTCACACCAATCAGGAGCCCCAAGACGTTTCACATTCTTCCTGGAGCCCTGCCTGTTGCAGGGTAGGGCAAAAAAATGTACCATCCGTCATTCCCGAGGATCAGTTGTAAGCGTGTGAAGATCCTTCTTAAAGTAGACCAAACCTCCACATAGTGTGACGGTTCTTCCACTTGTATGGAGCCTTTACATTATGCCAAAGGCTCCTTAAACTTTTAAAAAGTTCTTGACACAAATCTTCCAACATGTTGTTCTTTGAACAAAAGATGGTCTCAAAAAATCCTCTCAAATCTGCTAGAGAGGTGGAACAACTGTGTATGTGAAATAAGACATATATAAGTGTGAAGTTGGAGTTTAGGTTTCGATACTCTGTGGTTTACATTCTGGAGAAAGGATTACATCCGTCTGGATGATGGACTTTAGGCAGTAGCATGTCTATAGAAGTGAAGACTTTATTATTAGTAATATTAACCTCTTCAACTCCTTGAGACCACGGGTGGTTCCAAAACGGCCTTCGTCATATTCTTCATAACTTTCATGTTTCATAAGCTCCATTCAGATGCTGGGCATCGTATGACGCTGTAACTCTTCTTTCCAGTCTAATAGACGGTGATGTCATTTTAAACCCTTAAAATAGAAGCTGAACTCAGTTTTTTTTTCTACTGAAAGTCGACCCGTTTTTCATCAAATATGGGCTCTAAACTATAAACAGACGGCGTCTCTTCAGTGATCTGCTCTGGAAACATTACTTTTATAAAATAACACAAAGAGCGTCTGAGATTTTTGGTTTTCAGCAGTAAATTGTAAGCATATAGTGATATGTGTAGATCATAAAATGCATGTTTTGTTAATTTGAGGGTAACTTTTACAAATAAATCAATAAAAAAAAAATTACATTCATTTCATGCAGTTACTGAAAAATTTGCCTTACGATTTGGTCGTGTAAATTCAGATGGACAAACCAAAATATACCCTGGTCAGTATGAAGTTAATGTTCTGAGTTGATCAGGTGGTTTTATGCTGGAAACCTATCACGGCGATCCAGGACCTGAAAGTCTATGTGGCTTATGTTAGACTATAGTACTGTACAGTGTTTTTACAGCAATCCTTAATAGAAGCTGTAGAAGTTCATCACAGTCAGATTGGCAGAGGGAACAATCGACTGCCTCAGCTGCATTTTCATATTTGTCTTCAACCTGGCACATTTCGTTAGACTTAGCAGTTTCTATTTTCTGGCTACGGGTCAGTGGCCAAGGATTGTTACACTATCTGAAAAGGAAGTAATTCCAGTGCCGCTAGAAGGGTGTTTTCCAAACTCATGGACTGCCCTGACCATTAACTCCTTTTTCCCATTCTGTTTCCATTTCCTTCAGTTTTTACTTAATGGAAATGTGAACTAAGGTGACCGTTACATGACCATTTTCAAGCCTGCCTTGCTATAGCTGGTCTGTAAGTGTTTCTACAAACCATTTTATGGTGGGAAAAGGTGTTCGAAGTAGTGGCTTAATATGAAATGCTTCATAGGTGGTGGAAGCAGGGGTGACAATGTCTACAGCTCAAATGTGGCCGTTTTTACTATCTAAAATGGCCAGTGGATTTTTATATGTAATGTTGATGGTGGTGAATTAGTGGTAAATTTGCCTTAGAACACAGTAAATGTACCTTTCAGCCATAAAAACCTTTTTTAAAACTATCATAAAGCCATGTCTCAGACTTCAGGCAGTGTGTTGATGAGTAGTTAGTGTAATATGTCACTGTGATGAAGCTTTTAGAGGAGTTAAACTCTTAAGATTGTCAGGTTCCTAAGACCACCGCTCAGCCTCCTTAAGTTTCTCTGTAAGCGTGAACAGCACACGTCACATCAGCCCATCATGAATGACTTGCATTTTAATGATTTAATTATGCAGGAACGTTAAAAAATGAATATAATTGCCCTTTAAAGCCTTTTTTCAAAAACAGTCTCTACATTTGAATAGTGTTATCAATGAACAGATAACCTGTTCCAGAATTGATTCACTTCCTTTGCGCCAGTGGTGCCCAAACTTACGCAAGATTGCAAGATTTACACTTTTAAAAATAAAGGTTCCTCTATGGTTCCCGGACCTGAAGTACTGGGAGAAAAACCTTTTCGTATAGAAACTTCTTTAAATGTCGAAAAGGTTCTTCAGACGTCCATATTTCAGTTACGCGGCTTGTTATTAAAAGAACTGTCCTCCAAAAAAGGTTCCTCAGTGGTTCTTCCACAGTGTCGCTTCGTAGAACCACTTTTTGTCCCGAAAGTGCACAAAAAAGTAACAAAACCTGAGCAAGCTGATCATGACCTTAATTAGCACACGCTCACAGGCCCTTTGTGGGTTCAGAGCTCCAGCGGTGGGCTGAAGCCTGAGCAGCTGCTGCATTGACACGGGCCGCTTGTTTCAGTGCGGCCGAGCCGCTTGTCTCTCGACTTCGCTCTGTCCTTCCTGTCAGGCCTGAAAGCCACACGCAGGCCGGCTAGAGGAGGAAGTACGCAGCTTCGGTGGCCTTTATGCTGCCTCTAACACTAATCTGGCCATGCTGCCTTGCTACCAGTTTCCTGCAGACGACTAAAAATACAGCAACACCCAGCTGTGTCCAGCACCAGGACAAGCTTCTCCTGCTTAAAGCTTCTGAAGGTTTTCCTAAATAAGTGCTGGAAGCCTCTAAAGCACAGCGCAACATGCTTAAAAGTGTCTGTAGATGTGTTACAGGGGGCTCTACAAAACCACAAGACAAGCCTAGCCTTGCCAATATGTTTATTAGCTACAAAAGTAGCAAGCAGCAGAGCTTTCAAGAAAAAGTGCACTCAAGATGCAGATTATCTGAATCTAAATAGCCAGAGGTTTAAGGGGTGAACGTATTTGCGGGTGTTTATGGATGTAATACATTGATAACACATGATAAAATTAGTCTTGCTAATGAGTTTATTAGCAAAAAAAATTAACAAAAATTTCTGAGCTATAAGAATTTAAGCAACAAACTAATAACAAGCCTTTTATTTTAAGTGGTTAGCATATCAGAGGCTGTCTCAGGATGTGTTACTTGCAAACCACAAGCCAAATGTAGCCTTGCTGATGAGTTTAGTATGAAAATAAAACCAGAGCTCTCAAGCAAAACTGCATCTAAGCAGGAGATTAATGAGGGAACTAGCCTGCCGTTTAAGGCGCATGTTGACATGTTAGAAGGTGTCTCTGGATGAATTACATGGAGCAGGGCACGTCCCAGGAAAACGTTAGCCTTGCTAATGTGCTTATTTGCATATCACACCTATGTAGGCCTACGAGAAAAAGAGCATCTGTTTAGAGATTAAGGGAATAAAGGTACATTTTAAGGAGCTAACGTATGAGATGTGTCTGGATGTATGACTTGGGGCAGTAAAAACCACATGAAAAAACTGTAACAATAATAAGTTTATTAGCAAAACTATGTTTGCCTGTACAAGAAGAAGTGTATCTAAGCTGGAGAGTAATAACTGAATGTTAAGCCTCTATTTTAAGGGGACTAACGTATAAATTAGTGTCTCTGGATGCATTGTGTTACATTAAGTAGTGCAATCCACACGTCAATCTATGGCTTGCTAGTGTTCATTCACCAAAGCAGGTGACGCTTTTGAGCAGAAGTGCACTAGAGGTAGAAAAAGTGAAAGTTTTTTGGGCTTGACAGATTCTCTTCTGGGTTAGGAGAGACCACCGCCTGAACTAGGTCACCTTGACCACATTTACTAATGTGAAAACAGCTGCGGCTGTAGCTGGATTGAAAGCACTATAGCACCTGTTCGAGATGCAGGTATTTGCTCTGCCAGTGCTGACAGTGATATAGGAATAATGTGGATTCATTCAGTGGTTCCAGTTTGGTGAAAATGTCATTACATCACTTGCAGTACAAGAGAAAAAACAGCATAGACCAGCAAAACCAGCATATCGCTGTTGTCGGAACAAAACCTCGGATCTCATCCATCCATCCATCCATCCTCAACCGCTTGTCCGAGTCTGGGTCGCGGGGGCAGCAGCCTAAGTCCCGGCCTCCCTCTCCCCTACCACCTCCTCCAGCTCTTCCAGGCGGGATACTGAGGCGTGTCCTGGGTCTTCCCCAGTGTCTCCTCCCCGTCGAACATGTCTGGAACACCTCCCTAGGGAGGTGTCCAGAGGCCATCCTTACCAGATGCCTGAACCACCTCAACTGGCATCTCTCAACGTGGAGGAGCAGTGGCTCTACTCCGAGCCTCTCCTGAATCGCCAGTCTTCTCACCCTATCTCTAAGGGAGAGCCCGGCGACCCTGCGGAGAAAGCTCATTTCGGCCGCTTGTATCTGCAATCTCGGATCTCCAACTTTACAGGAGAGGGAAAAAAGCTACTTTATGTAATTTTTAATGCAAGTCAATGGAACCAGAATTTTTTCCAAGCCATTTTGGGTAATTTCTTTTGGTTCTTTCTTCATGAAATTTACAGACAATGTAAAGAACTAAATGCGTGTTTAAATTATGTCAAAAACTGAAAAATGGAGATATGAGGTTTTCTTCCGAAAACAGCGATATGTTGTGTTTTGGATGCTGGTATGCTAGTCATATAGCATGGCCATGCTGGGTGGCCAGCTAAATTAGTCTCAGACTCAAATTAGTGTCCAGGCACATTTTTTATAGCATTTAATTTTTATAATTCAAACAAAGTTCTAAGAATTAAACAAGCAAGACTTGTTTGGCGTCTGAAGTTGGTGCTTCTTAGTTTTGCACTTTGAGCTGCAAAGCTAACGAAGTTAACAAGTAATGGAAGCTTACACCCAAATTAGCATCATTCAAACTACGTTTATCATCTCACATTTGCCTCAAACCAGATCTAAGTATAATCTCATGTATGAATCTCTAGGCTTGTTTATGTGGTTTATGACACTGTATGACATCCTGCTATTTGTTAAAACAGCAAAGGTACATAGCACAGCTCAACATAGCAGCGGATCCCGTCTTGCAGCCTGTTCATTGTTTAGTGTAGCCCACTCTCAACACTCCCCTGATAGCAAGAGGATGGCAAAGCTGGTGGTCCACTGGTATTTTGCTTAGTGTTTTCTGGACAGTCCACCGATATTTAAGCAGAGTATTAGACAAAATTCCTATCATCACTCATTTTCCACTCACAATCCAGCTTACTGGTTTTTCCTTCCTTCCGTTCTTTAGTTATACTTTGCACATGTGTCGTCAGTGTCAGCAGCAACATTTTCTATATGAACATTTTACATCAGGCCTAGTCATTAATTTTTCTCTCTCAGTTGTTGGTAATATTAGTTTATTTTATGAATAAAAGTGTATTTAAAATCTAGTTGAATTATGAATAAAAACTACTTAGAGCTTGTATGCAGGACAGTAATCTGGGTGGTCCGAGGTCGGACCAGCAGTGGCAAACAGTCAGCGGGGTGCCGACCTTATGAAGCCGGCTGACCGATATATGCTTGCTGTATGGGTCTCAAAACGCTTGTTGGTTATTTTTACAACCTCTTGTTGTGTAGTGTACTGTCTTCTTTAGTTATAAAGAACATGATAAGTATTGGTCAGTTAAAGTACCAACACTGAGTGATGAAGTGTATTCCCAAATGAAATTATGGTACACTAACATATATTATTGACATATTCCAAAATCTTGGACACACTATAATTTATTTACAATATATTAAATTTTTATGAGTTTCTACACCTAAAAACTTGTTTCCCATTTTCTCCAGAAGGCAGTTTCACTTATGTAAAATTAAAGTGTATTGCTCAGCTTTGACACCAGATCTGTGTTGTTGGGAATTTATACACAATAGGTCACCTTCTCTGGAATGTGCAAGGTTGATCAAGTTACTGATTAAGCAGTGGCTACTAATGGGCAAACACAGCGTTGAGCAAGCAGTGATTGTCCATCACGTTTCCTTGAGTAGCATTTTGGCGGTTTTCCCCCTAAACACAGTACAGCTTAAATTGTCTTGTACTTAAAATAATTCATTTGTTTGTCATTTTACCTCACGTATTTTGTTTGCTTGAAACTAACTTAATTACATTTACGGCATTTGGCTGACGCTCTTATCCAGAGCGACTTACAATTTGATTATTTTTACACAGGTAGGCAGAGGTAGTGTTAGGAGTCTTGCCCAAGGACTCTTATTGGTATGTTGTAGGGTCTTTGCCAAGGTGGGGATTGAACCCCAGTCTACAGCGTAGAAGGCAGAGATGTTACCCACTACACTAACCAACCACAATAATTCACTTATTTGTGCAGGTTTATAATCCAAAAACAGGTGTGAGTTATTTTTGCAAGATTTTTTTCCAACTTCATTCAAAAAGCAATCTAGGTTTAAACCCTCCTTGTAACTTCAGCATGAATGGGCGGGGCTAAACTGCTATAGGCTGAATAGGTAAGGTGTATGCAAATGAATTTTTTTGTGACAGCAGTTTAGCCCCGCCCATTCATCCTAAAGTATTTATAACCTCTCTTCATCCTTTGAATTAAACAGGCTATTTTTATTTCTGTTTCTTTTAGACTGTCATATGTAAAAACCTGTCATTTAAATCGATTGTCCAGGCTGCAACACTCCTTATCACTTAAGCATGAGTGGGCGGAGCTAAACTGCTGTTCGCTGAATAGTAACCATGTAAACCATGTAAAGCTATTGGTTTTTGTGACATCACAAAAGCAATGAATTAAAAACGGGTTAATTTTGCATCTTAGTTTCCTTATGTGGACTGTTTGTACTGCAATATGAATATGATATGGACCCTTTGAAGGACCCCTAAAGATCATCATGTCTGTCCTTGAGTGGTATTTTAGTGGATTTCCCCTTAAAAAAAAAATTACAGCTGAAAAAGTTTTATTACAGCTTTCTGTAATTTTACATTTTCACCTGCCTGAACTTCCTTATGAGTGCTTGGGCTGATTATTGGCCTTTTAGCTTTGCTCTTGGGCTTTATTAATAGTTCTTAAAGGAATATATCCCTAATATATAAATATAAACATAAATAAAAATGCAATAACTGCCAGGCAGTAGAGACTCCAGTTGCTTGTTGCTTTTAAATGTTGTCTATGTTTGTATGTTGTAGCAAATTCTTTTGAGGGCGTCACTGATTTGGTGTCACTTGGCAGTAAATGTATTACTGGAAGGAGAATGCAGGCAGTATAAACACAGCCTGGGTGTATCTTTCTTTACCTTTGACCAGTTTTATTGTTTAAACAACACAAAGTTTCAAGGAAGTTTTCACTGCTTTCTTTGATCTTTCCAAGCCATCGTCCACCTCCTCAGCGTGACTGTTCCCGCCATCATTCAATTATTTACTTGTTTTTATTGTTGCTATGTGTTGTCACAAATTGTTTGTAGCTATAATTTATTTGAAAAGTTATTCAACCTCACTTGACCACTAATGCTTAAACAGGCTGCTTTTGTTACTGTGCCTTTAAGACTGATATATACAAATGACCTCTGCTCTGATTGGCTGCCATTTTTTTCTCTATTTAAAAAGCAGTCCAGGCTAAAACACCCCAGCATAAGTAGAGCTAAACTTTTGCAGGCCATGTAAATACCTTGTCTGTTTGTTTTTTTGTGACATCACAGAACGGTTATTCAAAACAGGCTATTTTTGCAGCATAGTTTCCATATGTCTCCTGTATGGAGTGAGGAGTGAATGGAACATCTAAAACTCTGGTAATGTTTACATATTCCAAGAAAACTTAAAAGAAACTTTAAATTTTCTTGAAATGGGTTCTTTAAGAAACATTCACAAAATATAAACTTTACGCTATTTTAAGGGTTTTACTAGAATAAAACCAGAACCAATTAGGAGCCAGTGTGAGTCAAATAACGATAATAGTAGGTGTAGCAATAATATCTGAGTACTTTTCATACCAGTGGCAGGTCAATGTGCTTTACACACAAAAAACACACAAAATTAGCAAAACACACAATATAAAGTACTTGTAATCAGTGGTGGACGAAGAACACAAATCATGTACTTGAGTTAAAGTAGAGACACCCAAGGTAAAATAGTACTACAGTAAAAGTAGAAGTTCCTCTCTTTAGACCTCCACCTGAGTAAAAGTACTAAAGTATTTACCTTCAAATGTACTTAAGTATAAAGTAAAAGTACTAAAAGAGTAATTCTGGCTCTGATCTGGTCCTGTTATAATTTTTATAACCAGACTGGCTTCATGAACTCATTTCAGGTGAAAGTCCTCCAGCGTCTCTCTTGGTAAACCAGCCTTTTAATAGAACGTCATTAATTAGTGACGCTGACGTCTATTAAAATGATCATAAGCACAAAACACTGAAGGTAAACAGTTTCCATCAGGGAGAACCGAGTGGCTCTGAAATCACTTTTTACACACAAGCAAAGTTTCAGTTTAAGATTTATTTACAACTTAGTTCCAAGTTTAAGTTGAATAAAAACTGGCTTTAAACTCAGGATCACAGATGAGCTCCTTTACTATGTTGATCTGTAGGCCTCTGTTCAGAAACATAAACCAGCCCAAACTAATTTACTATAAAATGAAATGGTGTTTGTAGAAATTCAGAAAAAAGCCGCGTCAGTCTCGACTGCATATGTGGACATATTTCTATATTGTGCTCTATTTACACAAAGTTAGGTTAGTTCATCATTTATGTTGAACAGACTCTCCCAAAGTTTTACGCTGCTGCGCTGACGTTGAACCGTGTGCTGCACTGGGTCGGTATGACCAACAGGTCCAAACCAGCTCTAAACAAAGTGACCGCTGGGCCCTGATTGGTGCTCTGGCTTTGCGCTTCTTTAGTTTTGACATGTTACATTTTTATACACACAGAAACCAAAAGGAACGACAGATTTCTCAAAATGTAGCGGAGGAAAAAGTCGGATATTAGACTCTGAAATGTAGTGGAGTGAAAGTAAAAAGTCGCCCAGAAATGGAGAAACTTCAGTACAGATACACCAAAAAATACTTAAGTACAGTAACTAATTACATTTACTCAGTTACTGTCCCCCACTGCTTGTAATACAGGAAGCAGTTACATGTTTGATGTATCCACATTAATTAACAGCAAGATCGCGTGGCAGATAAAGGAGCTTATAAATCTATTGGACCACATTGTAGAAAGTCTATAACAGCCCCACTCAAACTGATCTACGATGATCGTTGATTAGGCGTTTGGTTTTGACAACGCATTTCAAAGCTTTTCATTCCTCTGGTTTCCAGCTAATTAATGTACATTTCAAACCTGATTATAAACTTACAAAACAAAGTCTTGAAGGGGATCTCCACTGATTTTCAAGGATTCCATCCTTGTGATGCTAACAAAGTCATTCAGAGAGGTTTGATGTGAAACGGTCCCTCGTAGAGGGTACAGAGGGTACTTTACAGTGGTGGTGATGGGAACCAGGGCTCGCACTGTCTACAACACAACATAGCCATTTTATTTACTATGAAAACCCACCAGTGAACCACCACATGGCTTCTGAGTTGTTATATATAATATTGGTGATGGTAAAATAGTGTTGAAACACACATTTTCTTTCAGGACTATTTTGCCTTACAATGCCCTACATATATCCCTCCACCATTAAAGTATTTAGATTAAAGATTGTGAAAGTGTTTCAGGCATTAAGCAGCGAATTTGTACCCATTTCATGTAATAACTTTCAGTGTGGGAGCTTTTAAAAGCGTTAAATGCCTGGCATCAGACGTCTGGTTCCCATCATCACCACTGTGGACCGTTCAGTTAGTCTGCAAATTTCTCTAGAACAGAGCATTTCACACCAAACCACTCTGAGTGACTTTGCTCACATCTTACTCAGTTAATTATGCAGAAATTTTGAAATAGTGGTGGGATTCCACTTTGAGCTTTGAGCGCACCTGAAATTCCACACCCTTTTCATAAATCCTGCTTGTGTTTTGGTCAAAACACAGCTTGTCATCAACAACTGCACCAGGATATTTAACCTTTAGAAACCCACATTTATGACTGTCTTTTGCTATGACATTTAAATATAACAAAGCAAAGTCCTGCCTTATTTCCAAAGCCCACTATGGATGTTGAAGGTTAGTTTTAGAACCAGGGTGAGGGTTAGGTTTTGGAGGTTAGAGTGAGTTTAATGAATATTTAGTTGAATGTAAAGTAAAGGAGAATTCCCCCTAGAGCTGGACGATGTGGCAGAAACTTAAGATGATGATAACCTCTTCAACTCCTTGAGACCACCGGTGGTTCCAAAATGCACTTGGTCATGTTCTTCATAAAACGTGTGATCATAAAAAACATTTTCTGATAATTTAAGGAGAGAATTTAGGATATAAATAAATATAAATAAATAGCTAAAAATGTACATTTATTTCATCTAATTGCTGAATAATTTGCCTTACGATTTGTTCATGTAAATTCAGATGGACACACCAAAATATACCCTGGTCAATAAGAGGCTATAATAGACAAAATAGTGAAAGTGCTATCAAAAACAGTCAATCCAGTGATCTGTATTCAACATTTCACACTATGCTGCACCAAATCCAGTTCACTGTGCCTGATTACTCTCTATTTGTAATCAAACATGCAGTTGCGTTTTTAAATACGGACGATATCCATGATATGCTCAGACAGCATACTGTGATGCAATTTATCACAGTACCCATAAATATTGTCATACTACAGGAGTCCCTGAGGGGCTGTGGTTTAAAAAAAAAAAACGTTAATGTTTTAAAAGTTAAAAGTTAGTGACAAAAAGTTAAAGCTTTTGCATTACAATGCTACAGTTTGCATTCGCCTGCAAATGCTGTGCTTTGCTTAAGCTCAGATGTGAACTTTAAGTTGCTCTTGGATTGAAATATAAAGACATAGTGTCGCTTCTCAAAATCAAACATAATTGTTATTAGTGACTCAAACTGAAACTGAGACCGAGTTTCCTCGTACAGTAAAAGCTACATTTACAGAGACTGTACAGAATAATCGCTGAATAAACTCAGCACAGACTGGGGAAACGCCAGTGCTTAACGTTAGCTATGCTAAAAACAAAGCTCTAATGTGGACGATGTCGTTGGGCACCTCTGGTCCTACGTTTGCTTGCTGTCTGACGAGCATATAGTTTGTGAGGGAACACAATTTTTAGCGAGGGAACTTCTAACCATGGCCCCTGTATCAATAATAGTTCCACCAATTATTTCAGCATGGTTCAGTTGTTGAGGTCAGTGAGGGTTTGCAGAGACCTAACAGCTGGTGATGAGTACCAGGCGTCGCAATGTCTACAACATTTACGTTTATGGCATTTGGCTGACGCTCTTATCCAGAGCGACTTACAGTTTGATCTTTTTACACAGGTAGGCGAAGGTGGTGTTAGGAGTCTTGCCCAAGGACTCTTATTGGTATAGTGTAGGGTGCTTACCCAGGTGGGGATTGAACCCCAGTCTACAGTGTAGAAGGCAGAGGTGTTAAACTCTACACTAACCAACCACCACACAACACAAACATAGTCATTTTATTTACTATATATTTGAGTATTGAGTATATCTGAGTTTTTATATGTGATGCTGATGATGAATAAATAGCACTAAATCTGAAAAGTACATATTCTTTGGGGACTATTTTGTCTTATAGCACCCTACCAGTACCTCTCCACCATGAATGTACTTGAAACCCTTATCTTAAAATGATTGAAAACAATGTCTAAGGTATCAGACAGCATATCAATAGCCATTTCATGCAATAACTTTCTCAGTAACTTCCGTAAAGGTCTGGTCTCTATCACCACCACGGCGCATTTTCACCTCTAAGAATGACTTTGTTTACATCTTATGCAGATTTTATGCAATTATGCATTTTTTTTTTAAATGTGGGAAATTTCCAATTTAAATGCAAGATAAGCATCTATTATACAGTAAGGTAGACACTGAATTGTGTAACAGAATGACTGTGACATTTGCATTCTGTCTAGCTTTGAGTCGTCACTCCAGATCTCTTCTGCTTCTTTCATGACAGAAATGTAAATGATGGAGACCAGATGTCACTAATAGGTGGACCGCGGTCCGAGTCCGGACCTAGACGCCATCCTATGTGGACCTGAACCTATAACTGATAAACTATGGAGAGCTGTTTAATTTGGACGGGGTGGTCCTATTTTAATTGCCGTATCATTTTTAGCCTTTACAGCGGCTTTAGCAGCCCGAGAGACTCACTGACCAATCGCATTTGTTGTAAATATCACACGTGACGCTGCTCAGCCAATCATGAGCACTGAGACTCGAGTGAGTGACCCACACACAAGGCGAGTAATAGCAGTCATAGAAGAAAGTGAGTCAGATTATCTTACATGACATGCTCTAAAAAAAGAAAACTGACTACATATTGTTGAAATATCACTGGATTGTACTTTATTTGATGAAACGTTCAGTTGCTGACTGTATAAGATGTTGATATAACTACTAAGCTACTTCAGTTTACAGTATATGGCAATGAATCATGATGTGAGTTAGACATGATGTTCCAGACCTTTGCTGGAGGAAATTTTCTCTAACTGGACCTTTAATTTTAATTAAAGACCCCTGATGTAGACTGTACTCAAGTCATAATAAAGCAGGTCCTCTTCTACTTATAAACATAAATGTTGTGGGTATTGATCATTTAGAATCTATGCTTTTAACATTTTCTCAGCTTTTCTCACTGACTTTGAGAGAAAATTAATCTGTATTGAATTACAGCGTTTTTATGAACATTTGGACAT
Organism: Pygocentrus nattereri; assembly: GCF_015220715.1. Classification (NCBI taxonomy): domain Eukaryota; kingdom Metazoa; phylum Chordata; class Actinopteri; order Characiformes; family Serrasalmidae; genus Pygocentrus; species Pygocentrus nattereri. The sequence goes on from NC_051229.1 coordinate 30,703,252, forward strand.
CCAAACATTAACATGCTTTGGTGTGTGTGTGTGTGTGTGTGTGTGTGTGTCTCTAACAGAAATCATGGGTTGTAAAAAATCCAAGCTTGGCGAAGACCAGAACGGAGGTGTGTTCGACGTAAAGAGGCGCGAGTCTCCACGTGCTGACAAAACGGTATATGTGAGAGATCCAACCTCCCCTAAACCACACACTATAGTAAGTAGCGAGTCAGATGGGGGGAAGCACACAAAGTCTTCTCATGTGATTAGTAGCACTTGTAGAGGACCATTTCTTTTTTAGCCAGAGACCTGATTGTACTGTCTGTAGATCAGTAGTGCACGTGAAAAGACATGGATATAATCATATTGTAAATAAGATTCAGTAGATATTACTTTACTGTAATGATTCCAGTACAGTACACAAACATTTTGAATTGGTCTGAGGAAATTCATAACTGGGTCCCTGAGCTTTCATCTGCTTCCATGGAAACCACTGACACTGATCAAAACTAGGCACCTATCAGAGTAAAGTGGGTGGGAAGGGGGAGGGGCTTATGCTGTAGGCCCCTACTTTTACTTTACTTTTTCTAGATACTTGGATCTTCACTACTTTAACTGCTTTACATAGTTTTTTTCTGTTCTGGCATTCTGGGGTAAACCCACTGAGCACCGAGCACCAGAATCAAAAGAAAACAAATCAGTTCAGAAAAATACTGTTTAATGACCAAAAGACGTTTGATTTGGCCAAAAGTATTTTAATATGTTCAGTGTGTTTAGAATTTTGTGTATCCTTAGGCAGTAGAACACGAGAGGGAGTGTGTTATTGCGAAATCACAGCTGTGATGTTGTAGCGATAACTCACTCCTCGAGTGTTCTACTGCTTTAATACAACAGTTAAATAAATACAGTAAGAAATGAATAAACTGGCCGTGAACGCGGCGTTTAATATGTTTTAATGTTCAGTTCCTTCCTCCTAATTATAGCTCCTTAACAAGCAGCTTGTTGCTACGTCAGAGTAACGAGCTCCGCCCACTCGCTGCTCAGCCGGCAGTTCGTTCTCCAGCTCCTTACACTAAATTCCCAAACTGTCGTCACCACTGAGCAGCTTTTAGTTTTTATTGGGTCAGTTTTATGGCTCAGTCTGATTTAAATAAAAAACAGAAAGAAATAAATAGATGCAAATTTGTTGTTTTGTTTTTTGCACAGTGACATGTATGATATGTTCTGTATGCAGAGTTTTACTATTAAACAAATGAAGCTAACATCTCACTATATCAGCACCGAACAGTATACAGTAAGCAATTTTTGCTGTTTGAAAGCATTATTTTACAAATAAATTTGTTCAGACAGAATCTAAACTCTGATCATTTTATTGTTTTAGACTTGTGTATATTATGTTTATCCAGGCTCTAATGACATCTATTATTGTCACTACACGCTTACCAGCACTGTCAGGGTTTATTCTACACTTAGGCTCAGTTTCGGACAGAACTCTGTTTTGTTGGAAAAATTGCAGCGCTGTGTCCAGTCGAGCTCAGGCACAATTTTGTAGGGCTCAGCTTGGGGTCAGAATTAACATATGATGTTGTGGTTGTGTAGTTGTGTCAGGTCAGGTCAGTGGTTGGATCAGACAGAACTTTTGACGATTGAAGCTCTAGTACTCAGTCATGCTCGATTCTTTTTTCTGAAATTGGTCATAAATTTTACGGGATTGTGATTATTGGGGTCATTTTAGGGCTGGTGTGCACAAACCTGAGTCAAATCTGAATCAAACCGATCTGTAGTATAAAATCATAGCTCTTCAGAATCAAGACATTTTAAGTATCAGAAATCAAAGCTGGAAATATATGCATCATTACACGCTTATTCTCTCTGTTATCAGTACACAGAAGTACCTTCCGTTGTGCTAAGTTTAACGTCTGGCTTTTCAATTGCAGAATAATTCTCTTCCTCCAGGACTCCTACCTGGTCAGATGTTTCAAAAAATGGAAGGTTTGGCGTGATTACAGTGCCTGTAATTTCTCTTCACAACCCTTTGATGTCCCGCTCACAGGGAATAAAGCACTGTTTTCTTGTCTTCCGCAGAGCAAAATGAGCAGGGAAAAATAGTCATTGCTCTCTATCCGTATGAAGCCATTCACCCAGACGATCTGGGATTTAAAAAAGGGGAAAAGCTGAAGGTCCTTGAAGAGTAAGTGTCCATCTACACTGTTTAATCTTCTTTTCTACTAATATTTTCTACTAAGAGTGTTTAGTGTCATAAAATCTCTTTTAATAAGATTCATTTAATTTGATTATTTTGGTGAAGGATGCATCAATACTGATACAGGTATCAGGCATTGACTCGATACTCATTTACTTGTGCTTGAGAAAGATGCACCAATATAAACTTTCTGACACTGCCTGATTCCATCTGACATTAGCCTGGCCTAGTTTGCTGCTGTGCTAATAAACAAAGACCCAGTCTGGCAGTCAAGGAAGGTCTGATTGCACAGCAAAGTGTTTTTAATTTTTTGTGGTCAAACACAAAATTGTTGGTCACTTTAAACACAGTCACAACAGCTTTTCCAAAGTGGGTGGACTAACAATTGCATCAGCTAACAAAGCGGAGACGTCTGTTAACAAAGTTCCTAAATCACAACTTTATTCTGACTGAATAGAATTGCAAAGTGTGAATGTTAATACAAAGGTTTTTTTTTAATGATCTTTGTGATATAGGCTCCTATCACATACATCACTGTCCGCTTTTAGTTTCAGTGCACAGTGTGGCACAAGTTAGCTGAGCTGCTGTCTCACAGTTTATCAGCGTTTTTGATGTTTTGAGTGAAGCAGCTTTTCAAGCAAGTTTCAGTCTGCTTTCATGTATCAGGTCAGTAAGTATATAAATCATAGGCTTTGTTAATATAAAACTCCAATAAGATGTAAAACTCCAGTTAATTTCCTGAGTTGCCTTTACCTCGGATGTGATTCCTGCTGTCTTTGTGCTACAGAGAGTGGGGATCAAAACTATGAAATGTACTTTATTACAGTACAGACGTGGAACAAAACTCACTTATCTCTACTGCAGCGCTACTCGATTCAAGTTAACTAATGTTATGTAACGTTGCTGGCTAACGCATGTCGTTCAGAATCAACTAGAATTTAATGATTTAACTGGTTTGGTACTTTGCACTCATTAACACTAACAGTTACTGAATCCTAAGTAGGATACTCAGCATGGCATCGGTATTGGCAAGTACTTAAAAGCATGTATTAGTAATGAAAATTGGTATTGATGCATCACTAATTTTGCTATGAATGAGAAGGAAGAATGCACTGAATATTCAAACAGGTGAAACTTTTTACGAGGGATGTGCACTATTTACTCAAGTACTTAGATAACTAGTTCAAAGTCCCAGTATTTGACTATTGAAATCACTATTTGGTTGTTCATTGTGTTCCAATAGGAGAAGATGTTGAAAATATACACACCAACAGTTCAGTGTAATGCCAATTTTATGTGGACCCATATCATGGAAAACCTCATTTTCTTTGCTTTTCTGAAATAAAATAGTTTGATGCAGTATGTAAATACTGTCATCTTTTCAAAACATACAGTTCAGTCCGCACCATCCATATATGGAAACTGGTATGGTGTTCAAACTTTTTGCATAGGTCTGTACATCAGCACAGGAACAAAACAGCCTGTTTAATTCTGAGGAATAAAGAGAAATTTGAAAATTTTCATGTAAAAAGAAATTGTGACTTTTAAGTGCATAAAACCAAACAAACATTATAAGTGGGCTTTTGGGGAAAAATTACAATTCAAGACAAAATGTAGGATGTGAGCCTACAACAAGATGCAGATAGCTGTTGATGGAAGAAAACCTTGCATCTCCAAAATAGTAACTTTACAGGAGAAGCAAAACATATACTTTACTTTTAATTTAGATAGATAGTGGAACCAGATATTTTTCCGAGTCATTTTGGACCATTTATTTTGGTCTACTCTCCATGAAATTTACACACAATGTAAAAGGCAACAGGCATTTTCAAACTATGTAAAACATGGAAAAACAACAATATAGAGATATGGGATTTTGTTCCGACAGCAGCGATATTATATTGCATTATACTGTCTGTTTGTACACTAATGGAATACAAACCTAAAAAAATCACACCAAGCTGTTTTTTTGCATTTTCATTTGAATATAGCCTGAGAATTTAATCTTGGTAAAGCACATATTTCATTGAATATTATTACTATGATCAGATCAGTGCATCATGATGCATCATTGTATTTTTATTAGCTTGTTTTCTTTATTGGAATTTTATGGCCATCGACTAATGCTGATGTGTGTTTGGCAGGCATGGAGAGTGGTGGAAGGCCAAGTCTCTGACCACACGCAAAGAAGGGTTCATCCCCTCCAATTACGTGGCCCAGGTTGACACCATGGAGACGGAGGTGTAAGTGCCATAGAACAGCATCCAGTGTTTTCCCGGGTTTCCGAGTGTTCTCCTCTGGTGTGTTTCACAAAAGAGCTACATTCCTTTGTGTTTCTTTGCAGGTGGTTCTTCAAGGACATCACAAGGAAAGATGCAGAGAGACAGCTGTTGGCGCCTGCTAACAAACCAGGCTCCTACCTCATACGAGAGAGTGAAACATCCAAAGGTTTATGGAGATCCTTTTTTATTTTGCAATTAAATTGCATAATATTTCACTTTAAATTCATTTTACAATATTTTACCGAAGTTTATTTTTTTCAAATACAATTTACAATAAAGTGTATGATCTTTGTTTTATCTGCTGTATTTTCATTTTACAACAAAATTATAATATTTCATTTTGGAAAAATTCCATAAAAGTTTTTTATATATAGTTTTTATTATAGTTTTTTTAAAAATAAAATATATTATGATGTCTATTTTTTGTATTTTATCTTTATATGTATTTAGTTTTATAGCATATATTTCTCTTTTTTGGGGGGATAAAATATTGTGGAATATTTTGCATATAGACATATGCAAAAGTTTGGGTGCCACTTGTTAAATGACATTGATTTTCTAAGTGATAATACGTGCACATCCTCTACAGCAAAAAACACTTCTGCACAGTTACTGTATATTTGCTGATTTTAACATATGGTTAAAAGCAAAATTTAGAATGTGGCTTGTGCAAAAGTAATGGCACATTCTAAATCATCAAAAATGTCATATTTGGGTTCTTCGTTGAGGAAGTGTTAACTCATTTGACCAGAGCTGTTCAGACATTTAGTTTCAAAAGTTATATAACCATCGCAGACATGAAGTTGGGGAAGTTGAGGGAAGTTCTTTGACTGACTTTTCTAGTGTTGGGCTTAAAGTAGCCCTCTTGTTAATCACACATTTTCATTACGATAATCTTTCAATAGAGACAAATAGCTCCTTTATCAGTGTTTATTTCGACACCTCTGATAAGGCTCTTCTGATTGTGTTCTACAGGAAGTTACTCACTGTCCATCCGGGATGTGGGTCCACAAGGTTCAGATGTTGTAAAGCATTATAAGATCCGCAGCCTGGACAACGGCGGCTACTACATTTCCCCCAAAATCACGTTCCCTGACATCATCAAAATGATACATCATTACCACAGTGAGTTCCATTGTTCCACTGGAGCACTTCTCAAGTCAAGTGGTCTTTATTGCACACTTTTCATTCTTACTACTCTCCCTTTCACTAATCACACCAATTTTCTTTCTTTTCATTCTGGCACGTCTGCAGTGTTTGAGTACCATGTTAACTGCTTTGGTCGGTCACTTCCCTTTCTTTAGTTAATTAGTTATCTCAATGTTTTTTTGGACGTGCATTTCGTGTTTTTCCACACAGAGCAAGCAGATGGATTGTGCCGTAAACTAGAAAGGCCCTGTGAGAAGCCTAAAGCCCAGAAGCCGTGGGACAAAGACGCCTGGGAGATTTCCAAAGAGTCCATCAAGATGGTGAAGAAGCTTGGAGCAGGGCAGTTCGGAGAGGTGTGGATGGGTAAGTGGAGGAAGATAGACCACCACAGCATGAAAAAATACAATAAATGTTCTTTGTATTCACCCTGACCATCAAAACCTTCACACCATGCACTCAAACAAATATGTAAGCCCAAAAGTTAAAAACTATGTATATTAATTACATGTCAATTTTCCATTCAATTTAAATACATAAATCCAATATGAAAATGGTATTATAATTTATGTTTCTCCATCATGTTCAATAAACCTGAATGGAACCATTAACTTCCATCAAAGTTAGGAATATTAAGAAAAATTACAAATGTTTCCTTCTAGGTTTCAGGCCTACTTTTCAACATCTCTTTTGATCTGTTCTTCATAAAATGTTCCCACAGTTTAAGGAGCAGCTTGTTTTCTCATAGTATATCTATACAAGCTTCTTTTCGTATGACAGTGATGATATTGCCAATCCAAGACAGTTTGGGGTTTATTTCTCTATGTGGCAGGAAATGTTTAGCTGTGTATTTGTCAGATTATGACTCACTTTTAGACTCTTAGAAAAGGTTAATCGCAAACGGCAAAAACTGCAGGTTCAGGCTTTCATTCTTTAAAGCCTAAATTCGGATTAGGAACAATAGATGGTAAGCAGCTTTAGTGGAACAGTGCCTGTTCCCATTGTGGGTCTGGGTGGGCTAACTGTACCCACAGAGGCATTATCGGCTGGATCTGAGGGGGAAGCTGTAGCGCGGTCGGCGTCAGATTTGCATTGGATGTCATTATTATTCATGCAGCTTCTTCCCGCTTGGCAGGCGTGATGAATCGCAGGAAGCGGTCGACTTTGCAAATATACAAATGGAGTGGGGCCTCAAGCACTCAAGATGTTTCCTCCTGACCCTGCTACCAGTGCACTGGCAGGCCTACATGCAGGTTTATAGTCCGTCATGGCTGCTGGCTGAATGGAAAACTTCCTGCTGTCCTGCACGCTCAAATTAGTTTTGTCTCGCTTTGGTGCTTGGACCCCTGTCATTGCTGCATAATTAGCCTACAGTGGGCATACACTACTGTCCAACTTGTTATATCCTTGTCTAGGGTGTTTTCATTACTGCCTTATTGCCTTCAAGAGTGATATATGTAAATTAGTTCTGTTCTGATTGGCTGCTTTGGATTGTGCCTTGTTCAAAAAACACTCTACAGCATGAATGTGAGGAGATTAACTGCTGTAGGCAAATATATGTAAGCATGTTGGCTTTTGTGACATCACAAGAACAGTGAATTTGAAACGGGCTGTTTTCACAACTTAGTTTCTTTAAATAGACTGTATGGAGTGGAGAATGAATGTTTAAACTTTTATAGCGCTTACATACTAACTCTTATTTTGAAAAAAGCGAAATGAAAAGTCACTAATCAAGTTACTAAATGATACATAGTACATATTGTCTTGTCTATTTGCAGTGTTTTTGTCATCTGCTTTGAAGATTTGATCATTTGAGTTTGAAATACAAGACATTATTGTCTATAATCATTCCTAGCTCCTTACAAATTAGCCGAAACCTGTGATGGTACACAGGACAAGCGTCTTAGAACCATTTTATCCATGTATCTGCAACTAAATTAGTCTTATATTGTTGAAAATATTGATTCCATGCTTTTGAGTGGTAGTGTGATAAATAACAAGGGCTGGAGGGGACGCTCAGGACAGCACATCCAAAGCAGGCAATGGGCAGTTAGGTTCATCAGGGAAATGTCAGGTTGACCAGAACATTCTGTGAGATGAATGCAGCCTTGCAATTACTCAGTTAGGAAATAGGGACGAATATCGCTTCACTTTTCTGTGGTCTCGGCACAGAACAGCCTCATGACTCACCACTACTGAGAAATAAGGGTGTGTATGAGAACAAATACGCAGCAAACTGTGAGCACAGCTCCATAAACTGATTTACACAGTTCTCCCCTTACAGCAAATACAGTCCATCAGCCAAGACGCGCTAACTGTATAGGGTCCTAGAAATGGACAGAAGTATGGATAACATTCAGGAAGTTCAACTTCAAGATGTCTGCTACTGTTTATGACTTGCTTTTGTCCATTTATATAGATAACAGTGTGTCACACAAGGTTAGAAATCATGTAGGTGATTATTTCACAGCTAAACTTGATTTGAGGCACATATTTGATGCTGATTGGGTGATTCTGTGGTGCCAAATGAACAGGATATTAGTGTTATGTAAGTGTGAAGCGTAGTCTCTCACATTGAACAACAGTAAAGTTGTAACACCACTGACTATAGCACAGCTAAAATTACTCAAATTTGAGTGTGTCTAACTCCTCTGACGCTATAGTTCCTTGGCTGTTGTATCACAAAATGCTGCTCTTGTCAAGCTCTTTTAAAGTTCTTTAGAGATGGAGCAAAAAAACTTTGATTTTAGTCTTTTTATTTTTTCATTTATTAGAGCTGGAGATGCTTCTCTCTGTCTGCTCCCTGCTCCCTGAAACAAAATGCTGGCATAAGTTTCGTTTTTATTGGCCTTTTTTAACATTTGTATTGTTAGCCATTCGACTCGAGTTTAAAACCAATACTTGCATTTAAAAGTAACTCTTCAGCCGCAGTTTGCTCTTCTGCTGATGCCACCATGTTCTCGAATCCTTGCCGGCATGCAGTGACGCTTGGGATATGTTGGCTGGTGAAGGATCCACCCGGTAGATCCTTCGTTGCCACGGAAACATTTCTCGGCTGCAGACGAAGGACCCTTCAGAATGGGCCAGCCTAGTTGTGCCACTGTGATGCAGCCGGCCTTCAGAAGGATGCAGCCCCGGAATTGGGACACAACTATAGTTTCATTAGTAACAATTAGTAAAAATTAGTAATTTTTTTCCTTCTTCCATAAAGTTTTTCAGAGAGGTGAGTTTTTGTTCCAACTCCGGCAATTTTATATATTTGAATTATTTTTACATTTTAAAGTGAAGAAAATTGTTCCGTTATATATAAAATAATACTTAAACTTCTGTGAATGTCTTATATTTACACACAACGTGATTAAAAATGGCTAAAATATAAACTATAATTCAAATAAAAAAGACTTGTCTGATAACTTACGGAATGAACAAAGAACACACAGACCACCGTGTGCCATGGTTTGCTCTTATTTTGTGCTAATTTAATGGCTTCAGAGTTTGTTAGTTTTTTGCCACCACAGTAAAATGAGCCATTTGGCTAAAATTAGCTTCCATTAAGTGTTAGATACATTAGCCTTTCATCTCCAGTGCAGAACTAAAGAAAGAAACTTAAGACACCAAACAGTTCTTGGCTGATTGACTACATTTTAGAAACGGATGTACATTTAACTGAAGCAGAAAGAGGAAAGAGACGTGTAGAAGTTTGCACTTTGCTGATACAGGTTCTTGTGTGATGTGAGGTTGCAATAAACAGGAATTCTCTGGTCGTGGTCAGCGTTTCTTCTAGCTGTCGTCTGTGGTCTAGCAAAGGGCCCAGTGACCTTAACAGCCCTTTATGTTTTACAGCCTATTACAACAACACCACGAAGGTAGCGGTGAAGACGCTGAAGCCGGGCACCATGTCTGTGGAGGCCTTCATGGAGGAAGCCAACCTGATGAAGACCCTCCAGCATGACCGGCTGGTGCGCCTCTATGCCGTGGTCACTAAAACCGAGCCCATCTACATCATCACCGAGTTCATGGCCAATGGTACAGTTACCCTGATTTGATTCGATTACTGTTCTTTAGGAAACTCATCATTGTCTTTTAATTTCACACAAATAGCTTTTGTATTTTTTTATATCTTAGCCCAGGCCAGTGTACAGAGCCCACTTCCTCTTTTTTCCACTTTCTTTCACTTTCGTTTATGATCATTTACACACAAAATGTATTGGTGTCCCCAAAAATATTAACACAAATGCACTGAATACACAAATGCAGTATAAGAGTCAATTTTTTTATTTTTTTTTTTCTTTCCCCTTCTTTAGTATGTAGTGAGTCACTCTTTAGCTTCCATTCTTTTCAGGAGACTGACTTTCTTTGTTTCAAAGAAATATACAGAGATATTTTTCCACAGTTCAGTCTTAGAAGTTGGTTGCATTTTCTGCTTCTCCCAATCCAAGTAAACACATTCAATGATGTTGAGGTCTGGACTCTGGTGTGGTCAGTCCATTGCTCTGAGAACACCAGCAGCTTTCCTCCTTCCAGACCCATAGCACTGAGTGGTCGACTCACAGTGGAAGGATGGACAGAAACACCTCTGGATGTTTTCAGGTCTGAAGCGGCTTGATTGTCTCCTCTTTCTCAAAGATGAAAGCTTTAGGCACATCTGATGGGGACAGTTTTGGTGGTATACCAGGTCTTTCTCCTTCCCTGTGCATTATCTTATATCTAATCTTTTCAGAAATATCCCCTGAGAAGTGAATAACTTGTGCTTAATGGCCGTTTTGGCTGGAAATTAAGTTAAGGGTGGGACTATTTACATAGTAGGGGGATATAAACAGTGTAGTGCACTGGGCGCCTTTAGCATGCATCAATGCATTTTACATGCTTGTGTGTAGAAGTGTGGAAACCGATACTTCTATTCAAATCAGTGTTGGGCGCAGCAGTGAGGTGCCTTTGTCATCATCCTGTTTGTGACGTTTAAATTACTAATACAGTGTTAAAGTAAATAATTCAAACTAGCTGCCATCACGGCTGATATACTAAACCTTTGAGTCTTCCTGGCAGCTGTGTATTATAAACAGATAATTATCACAGCATATTTGGTCGTTCTTCTTCCTGGTTCTAATTAGATGATTATACGACACTTCTTCCAGTTACTGTTGGTGATGTGGTGGCAAAAGATTTGCATGGTAGATACATCTTAACACCTTAAATTTCAGGCTTATTACCAGTAGTGGGCAACGTACACAAACCATGCACTTGAGTTAAAGTAGAGATACCAAAAGTAAAATATTACTCCAGTAAAAGTTGAAGTTTCTCCATTTAGACCTCCACCTGAGTAAAAGTACAAAAGTATTTGCCTTCAAATGTACTTAAGTATCAAAAGTGAAAGTACTAAAAGAGTAATTCTGGCTCTGATGTCCTGTTATCATTTTTGTAAGAAGGCTCTTCTGCAAACAAGATCAGGTAGAACCGAGTGGCTCTGAAAGTTTCAGTTTAAGATTTATTTACGACTTAGTTCCAAGTTTAAGTTGAAATAAAACTCGCTTTAAACTCAGGATCACAGATGAGCTCCTTTACTATGTTGATCTGTAGGCCTCTGTTCATAAACATAAACCAGCCCAAACTAATTTACTATAAAATGAAATGGTGTTTGTAGAAATTCAGAAAAAAGCCGCGTCAGTCACGACTGCATATGTGGACATATTTCTATATTGAGCTCTATTTACACAAAGTTAGGTTAGTTCATCATTTATGTTGAACAGACTCTCCCAAATTTTTACGCTGCTGCGCTGACGTTGAACCGTGTGCTGCACTGGGTCGGTATGACCAACAGGTCAAAACCAGCTCTAAACAAAGTGACCGCTGGGCCCTGATTGGTGCTCTGGCTTTGCGCTTCTTTCATTTTGACATGTTACATTTTTATACACACAGAAACCAAAAGGAACGACAGATTTCTCAAAATGTAGCGGAGGAAAAAGTCGGATATTAGACTCTGAAATGTAGTGGAGTGAAAGGAAAAAGCCCAGAAATGGAAAAACTTAAGTAAAGCTTAAAAACTACTTAAGTACAGAAACTAATTACATTTACTTAGTTACTGTCCACCACCGGTTATTGCATACTAAGGCTTATTATTCAGTAACTACATGGACTTCAGTGCAAACTGGGTGAGCTACTCTTAGGTTATAGATGTCTGTAATTAAACTTTGGGCCTGCCACTGTTCGCTGGTCATTTGAGAGGTTAGGCTTGACTGCACATTAGAGATTTTTCCCCACATCCCCATCCACTAAGTTGGGAATATGGTCTCCTCTTTCCAGGCAGCTTGCTGGACTTCTTGAAAAGTGATGCTGGTGCCAAACAACAGCTGCCCAAGCTGATCGACTTTTCAGCTCAGGTAAAAATACACTGGTTAAAAGTGTTTTTTGTAAGTTTCGTGGCTGAGCTCAGGCCTGCGCTCTCTTCCTCTTTTCTCTTGTGTTGTAACACATCAGGCATCTGGCTTGTGTTTTTTGCGCATTATTTGGAAACCAATACTGATGTCACTTTTTCCATCGCTTGTTAGAAAGAGGAACTGTGACTGATTCTTTTGCACAAAGTGTTACTGGCACAGAGGAAAGAGGAGAAGACTATGTCAATGAAGACGTTGCAGTTGTAGTACTTCATATGTGTTAATGGGTTGAATAAAGTCTGAAATTCTACTCATGTTTCAAAATTTCAGTTTTTTGTCGGTCGTCAGGATCCAAATAAAGGCAGTCAGAGTGGTTTGATGTGTTCTAGAGAAACTTATGGACTGACGTTGGTGGCGATAGGAATGTCTACACATATACAATATAGCGTTTTATTGATTATCCAAAGTGACCAGTGACTTTTTACATGATGGTAAAATGGTGATTTTCTTTGTCTTCCAACACTCTGCGTGTTTCTCTCCTCCATTAATGTGTTATTACAAATTCATTTAAGACTCAGTCAAGACTCAAAACTATCTCATGTATTTATGACCATTTCACTTTCTGTGAGGGAGAGTTTGGAGGCATTTTAATCCTCAGATGTTTTGGTAAGATTTCCTAGAAAGGCGCATTTCACATAAAACGACCCTGACTGACTTCACGCCATGCCGAAGTTTTGAGAAATTAGTGGAATTCCCCTTTTAAGAGAGGAAGTTATTGAGGGATTGATGGGATTAGGCCTCTTATTAATTAGTCTGTTATGAGGGTATTTCTACTGAAATGTCCACTTTTGTGTCCCTAACATTTACAGATATATTACACTTGAAAAACATGGAAGGGTTACATTTTATTTATAATTTCAAATAAAACAATAAGTTATTTTAACAATTCCATCTTCTTCAGCCATCCGTTTAGCAATATAGGTTTATAAATCAGTTATCTAGAATTCTAAGCACCTCAGAAGTACTTGTTCCCACGGTCATGTGTGAAGGGTGAGCACCGTATTTCGCGTGAAAAAACACCTTTTTCTGCAGTTTTAACTACAATAATCTATACATGATTATGAAATATGTAAATTAAATTACACTGAGAAAACCAAAGCCAAAAAAAATGATACAATATATAAAGAAAGTTGTTGTACCAAGGAGTCGTGTCACTGGTGTTACCGTGTAACAAAAAATCTCTTGTTTTGAAATAAAAGTCACACAAAGTGACAAGAACATGGTCCACTGTGTCTTGTCAGACATTTTCTCATTTAGCTCATAATGTCATATGACGCTTTTAGCTGAAGTCACTGGTGTGACTGACTTTATTCTTAGCTAATTGTAAAAAAAATAGTTTGATGCTCTGTAGCAGGCGTTTTTGTAAAATGCATTTTTCTTTATAAATGTCACTGGTGTTACCTTTCTTCTGTGGAACACCAGTGCGGATTGGTAACACCGGTGACTCCTATGGAGAGACAGAAAAGTGGACGTTTCTGTAGAGTGACTCCTAAAACAATAAGTAAAGCGAAAATCCAAGAAGGCTTGATGACACAGAGTTTTATTAAAAAATAGATAAAATACTCCATATATGAACCTCTAAAAATCCCAGTCTTATTACATACTAAGGCTTCTTATTCATTAACTACCTGATCTTCAATACAAGCTGGCTGAGCTATTCTTAGGTTATAGAAGTGTGTAATAAGGCTTTGGGCCCAGCACCGGTCCCTGGCCATGTGGGGTTAATAGCATAGTGGTTGTAATAAATGTCAAGTCCTGTGCTGTAGTCCTAGACCTATATGTTGTTCAGAAGTCAAAGTTCACTGTAATGAAAGGTCAGTGCTTGATAGAGAAACTGTTAACAGTGATTATTGTTGATTATTATTATAATAATTCAAAATTTCAATTATTTATTAAACGTTGTCATTTTATCATAATACATTTAATACTTGCTTCCCAGTTATTTTACCACATTTTTGTTAGGCCTGGTGCAAAGCTCTATTGCATGACCTTGAGTGGTGTGTTGCTTTAGAAGCCCACCTAAAGACTAAAGAGTGATTCAAAACGTATTTATTTACTGAGGAATGGCCAATCTAGTCCAGCATAGGCCTGCCACAATTAACACAATCGCCTGATCACAGTCATTTTAGCTGACCACAGTTAGCAAAATGTAGATGTCATGGGTCTTATGAAAACAACAAGTTTTTTTTTGTTTTGTTTTTGTTTATCTAAATTTAGTCGTCTCTGATTCCACCCACTAGTTACATTTACGGCATTTGGCTGACGCTCTTATCCAGAGCGACTTACAGTTTGATCATTTTACACAGGTAGGAGTTAGGTGTTAGGAGTCTTGCCCAAGGGCTCTTATTGTTATAGTGTAGGGTGTTTGCCCAGGTGTGGATTGAACCCCAGTCTACAGCGTAGAAGGCAGAGGTGTTACCCACTATACTAACCAACCACGTTAGGGTTCCCCAATCACACAATGCTATCAATACTAGGAGGGCGAAGGCTACCACAGGCTTCCTCCTGTGAAGCATCACCACATCTTTTTGTACTGCCGCTTACGCAACGTCATTGGACAGCCGAACGCACTCGGAGGAAAGTGCCAACCACCAGAAATGTTACATCAGCTAACAGAAGCTGGGGGGGCATCCTACCCACAACACAGAGAGAGCAAGGCCAATTGTGCTCTCTAGGACTACGGACGGCTGTAGCATCACCATGGATCGAATTCACGAGCCCCTGATGACAGAGCCAATGCTTAGACAGTTTAAAGGTGCACCTTTAACACCTTTAGGGGGCAGCAGTGAGCCATGTTTGTTTATTTGAGCTCGAGCTTCGAGTTTCTGTTGGAGGTTGGGAGCAACTAATGCTGCCTTCAAGTCCTGTTGGACTAAACATGAACGTCGCCACAGTGTCATATTTACTAGTGAGTATCTCTGATTTTGAGAAGAGTCGGGAAGCGAAGACAAAAAGCAGCGGCAGCCACTGATGCCGGTCTTGTAAACTGGTTTACAGTTTTTCAGTGGCCACACATGAACACCGCAGGCCAGCATCACGCAAAAATGAGAAGAAAAGCAAGACATGTGATGGTTCTAAGCATCTTCTGCCCTTTAACGTAATTACAACCATGCAAAATAAGCATACACTCTCCAATGACAGACAAGCACAGGACACAGAAAGCATTCTGGTCCTACTTTATATTTAGTGTCTCTAGTAAGTGTGTAGTTACATGTTTCAGATTTAAACCAGTCTGTAATGGGACAGAACAGCAGATGTCCCCTTATATTAGCATGTAACTTTTATTACATAAATTCTGTTGCATTTCCCCCCAAAGCAGCGTCTATATTACCAGTCCATTATTACACAGTACCGACATAACAACTACACAGGGACTGCCCATTTATTTTACAGTGTAACAGTCGTGTAATTACGTTAAGCAAAACTTAAGTTGTTACACATGTTATTACTTAGGCTGCACGGGGAGAAAAGGTAAAATAAAAAAAAGAAAGAAAAATGGAGTGATTTTTATTGCCTGTGGTAAAACCTCACTCCTCTACGGTACCATCTCGAGCTGGAGTTGTACATCCTGTTTCAGAGAGTGAAAGAGGACACTAATGGAGAAGTGAGACCCTATTTTTGTCTCTGCCTAGACAAGACAGTGTTAGCTCAGCTAAAATCCAAACCAGTTCATATTTACTCTTGAAAACTTGTTTTACCGCATCTCGAGTTTCAGCCGTTGTAGCTGTGTGAACAGTAAACTGTCGTGTTCGGTGTGTGTGAGTATGTAGGCTGGCTTGTTTATATGTTATCTGTTGTGCTGGGTGTGTGCAGATAGCGGAGGGCATGGCCTACATTGAGAAGAAGAATTACATCCACCGAGACCTGAGAGCAGCCAACGTGTTGGTGTCTGAAAGCCTGCTGTGTAAAATCGCTGATTTCGGCCTGGCCAGAGTCATTGAGGACGACCAGTACACGGCCAGAGAAGGTGGGCATGATGGTCTCTGTTCTTGTCTCCCACTGTGTGAACTGGAGGTTAAAGGCCTGCAGTTATAGGCGTTATGGGCTTTTTCACACACATAGGAAGCCTGAAAGCCCATTTCTCCCACTTCTAAACCATTTAGTGAGTCATTAATACAGGACTTTATATAATAGGATTTGAGATAGTATCTCGTAATTATGACTTCATATCTCATTATTAAGACTTAGTATCTCACAGTAATTATACTGTTTCATTATCTCATACTTATGGCTTAGTATTTGATAATTATGAATTTTCTAATTATTATAAAAATTCGTTAAGGACTCAAAGTCATAGGACTCAGAGATAGTATCTCATAATTATGACTTAATATCTCATTAGTAAGACTTTGTACCCGACAGTAATGATGCTGTCTCATTATCTCAGACATTTAGTTTTTCATAATTGTGAATGTCCTAATTATTACAAAGTACAATTAGGACTTAATATAATATGACTTAGAGATAGTATCTCATAATTATGACTTAATATCTCATTATTAAGACCTAATACTTCTCAATAATTATGCTGTCTCATTATCTCATACTTATGACTTAGCATTTAATAATTCTAAACGTCCTAATTATTACAAATTAGAATTAGGACTTAATATAAAGGACTTAGTATCTCATTATTATGACTTAATATCTAATTATTAAGACTTAGTATTTGATCATTATAGATGTCTTATTTATTACAAATTGCGATTAGGACTTAATGTAATAGGACTTGAGATAGTATCTCATAATTGTGACTTAATATCATTATTAAGACTTAATATCTCACAGTAGTGATGCTGAATCATTATCTCATCATTATGACTAGTCAGTGTGAGTTTTAAAAAGAATCTCATAGATATTGACTCATTATGAGGTGTTACATACATCATATGAGATATGGAGTTATGAGATGTATAATAACAGAGGGGCTGTCTTTGTAAAAGCCTGTATTTAAATAAAAACAATCACACTAAATTACACACCACTTTCACAAGCTTTATCAGAAAATGGGTTTTATTGTTATTCTGTTTGATTCTTTCCTGTTGTGTTAATACAATAAAGCAGTTTCAGTTCTGGTCAGTAGGTGGTGGAGTGCACCCCCCAACCCCCCCCCCCCCCCCCCAAAAAAAAAAACTACGCCTATGACCTACACCTCTCTCCTAGGACAGGTCTTGTGCATTCAGCATTTCAGCCGACTTTTGGAGGTCATTCTCAGCCCGAGCTCTGGACCACTCGTGGTCTAAATGCTGAGTCAGGCCTTTTCCCTCCTGTGTGTTTGTTCTGACGCAGAAAAGCACAGAACATGCTTTGTGCTCACAGACTGGCTGAGTGACCCGTGTGGTGGACTAAGTGTTCTGTGACCGTGTGTTACAGGAGCCAAGTTCCCCATCAAGTGGACGGCGCCAGAAGCCATCAACTACGGCTCCTTCACCATCAAGTCCGACATGTGGTCTTTCGGGATCCTCCTTTATGAAATCATAACTTACGGAAAAATCCCGTATCCAGGTGATTATGCATGCTCTGGAGTCTTCTGTGGTGATGTAATGGTGATGAGGAGGGAGAGGTGGCAAATTTAGCTTTTAATCCTGCAGCGCCCCCTGCTGGTGGAAACCAGAACTAAAGAAAATGTATTGAAACATGCAAGTTCAAATAATTATTTAATGATAGTTATTTAATTTAGCGCTTGTTTTTCATTAATAATAGTCAGAATAATATTTGTTTTAGTAAAAAAATGTATAGTGTAAATATGAAAATTATTTATATTTATAATATATTGTTATTAATCTAAAATAATTAAGATGCGATTATTATGGTTAATTTTATATATATATATATATATATATATATATATATATATATATATATAGTGAAATATATTCATTTTATATAATTTTATTATACTATATACATTATTACCGTTATAATATTATTTATTTGACTTTTTTATAGTAATAATTATTTTATATACTTATTTATTTTGTACATGAAATGCATTAACTGTTAACAGTAGCTGTCCATAATAAAAATGGAATATGATAACAGTGATGATTATTGTTATTATTATTGTTTGATAAAAATACAAAAAAACATTTGCTAATGTAATAAGGTGCAATTATATGATTTTAACATCATTAATTACAACTGATAACAGCAGTAATTGTTGTTTATTATTATTGTCATTTTGTTTATTTGGTATTTTATATGATTATGGTATTTATTTAATAGTACTTATTTAATGTCATTTTATTTATTTATTTTCTTTGTTCTTTTTTTTTTTTACTTTTGTTTGTTTGTTTGTTTACATTTTCCCTGTCATCCTCTCTCTCACGTCTCTCTCACGTCTCTCTCCAGGGATGAGTAACGGCGAGGTCATGAACTCAGTGCAGCGCGGGTACCGAATGCCCCGTCCAGAAAACTGCCCCCCTGAACTCTATGACATCATGAACAACTGCTGGAAGAGTAAGCCGGACGATCGTCCCACTTTTGACTACATCCAGAGCGTGCTGGACGATTTCTACACGGCCACTGAGGGGCAGTATCAGCAGCAGCCCTGAAGGCCGGCCCTGCCTGCTGCCTGAGGTCATGTACACATGTAAATAAGAGTAATATTCAGCGTCGGTCAGCTTGCTTACGTATAAGCAAGAATGAACTGTTTCTTCAAATTGAAGTTTTATCTGCCTGCCTGTTTAAACGCCGCTGTACGCTTGGACTTGAATGTATTTAATTGTCTCAGTAAATTTTAATGACCACAGTCATAAACACAATCATACCGTTCAGTTCACAGGAAGAAAAATCAAGTATTAATTTCACAGCTATTATTTGACAGAACATAACAATCTAGCGTTAATAAAAAAAGATTAAATGACCACATGCAGCCTGGTGTCAGTGAATCTGACCAGTGGTGCAGTAAATTATAAAGAACATTGAAACAGCTTGCACCAATTGAACACCATTGAAGTGTGACAATAAAAGCCTTGTTTTAATGCCATTCGGTTGTAATTCTCTCTATCTTTGACTTCTCTGTGTCTTTAAGTGATGATCAGGCATGTTAATGACATTAAATTATTGTGGATATCTCCTTTTGTTTGATTCACATATTCTGTACATTTGTATATTCTTTTGTTGATCCCATTAAACCATGAATAAGATGAATTCAGTATCTGGTTTCACTTCAGCTGACTGCAAAATGTCTTGTTCAGATCTGTGAAAAAAAATCCAATTAAAATAAATGATCTCTTTAAATAAATGATACTTTAGCTTTTTAGTTGTGTGTTTGTGTGCAGAAATTACAAAGTAGCATGTGGTAGACTTTTTCTTCTTATTTATTTTTTTTTGAAGAGTTCTTTGGACTAAAGTGAATTAAAACAGAACATCTGGCTTTGGAGTAAAGTGTGTCTCAGTTAAAGTTTTTTTTTTTTTCCTTTTTTGTGGTTTGATCGTTTTGGACTTTTATTTTGACGGAAAGCTCCCGCTGTGCCGGGATCATGTGACCATATCAACACGGCCTCCCGCTTGCAGGCGTGGCTTCGCTGGGGAGCTGCGTCAACATCTGCCCCGGGCAGATTCTGCACCCTCTCGGTTTCCTGCCGCGTCTCATTGGGCGAATTCGTTCACCAACAACTGAAATTTTACCTACATAAAAACAGATTCTTTGAAATGCTCCAGTATTAGTCTGGTTTGAATAAGGGGGGGGGGGTGATACTTTTTTAATCCCACCTCCACATTTAACCCATCCGTGAAGTGAAACACCACATACACACTAGTGAATAGACACACACACTAGGGGGCAGTGAGCACACTTGCCCGGAGCGGTGGGGGGTTAGGTTACCTCAGTCATGGACTGTCAGCCCTGGGGATCGAACCGGCACAGGGCCAGTTCCCTAACCTCCAGCCCACGACTGCCCCATAGGGCACTTAGACAGTGTTGTCACTACCAACTATAGAACGACAAATCTGATAAACCAGTGTGATCAGTTCTTAATCTCAGTGTTACTGAGATACCCAAGGTAAAATATCACTCCAGTAAAAGTAGAAGTTCCTGCCGTTTTTCTGTTTGTTTTTATACACACAGAAACCAAAAGGAACGATAAATGTCGTGGAGTGAAAGTAAAAAGTCGCCCAAAAATGGAAAAACTTCAGTAAAGTACAGATACTCAAAAAACTACTTAAGTACAGTAACAGATTACATTTACTTAGTTACTGTCCACCATTTGCTACATTCCACATTTTATGTTTTTTTTTTCACTAATAATGTGGGAGACATGTAACCGAAGTATTATTTTATACACAAAGTCAAAAAACGTTATTTATGCGCAATTAAAGGCCTGTATGTTAGCATGCTAGCTAACTGCGCTACGTTTTTGATCAGGCGGATACGGAAGGCCCGAAAGGGGCCTTGGGGTGCAGTTCTGTGCAGGGGGACGTGCTGAAGCACAGCAACACACCAACACACCGAGGAGAGCTCGCCGGACTGTGTGTGTGTCAGTCAGTGGAGCTCTACACACACTGACGGACGGACGGACGGACGGACACCTGCAGGTCCGCACTGGCCTCTTGTCTCGGACCTGTCGACTGCAGAGCCGCTATGGAGAAGAACGACCTGATTGTGTGAGTTCCTGCGGTCATTCAGGGGGATTTGACCTGTAGTACAGTTGCTTTAGCGAAATAACGACCAAAATGAAAATACTAATCCATAAAACAAAGAACAAAAGTCGCAGCTCAGAACATTCAAATGGCCTAAATAGGTGGCTAAAACTTCAAAAGTCATTAAGAGTGAAAAACTGTGGAGTCCTTTAAAAACCCGTCGACTCAGAATCGCTCGCAGTGGCGGTGATGGGAACCAGACGTCTGCAGAGCTTCATTTCGCTGGTCGCCTCCTCTCTGAAGGTTGTTGCATGAGCTGGTTATGGATACACTGCTTTAAAATCAGCTTCTGGCCAAAAAAATGTTTGATTGCCATTTTTATTTATATTTTAAAACAAATTCGTTGCGGACGGGTACAAACAGGGCGCGTAAGGCAAAGTAGTATCCAAACTTATTTCCGAAGTAGTAAGTTTACAGGGGAAGAAAAACTTACTTTAGTTTTAAGGCAGGTCAATGGAACCAGACTTTGGAAAGAAGTCATTTTTGGCCGTTTCTTTTGATCCATTCATCACGAATTTTGCACACAACGTAAACAATAAGAAGTACTTTCAAGTTATGTCAAAAATGAAAAATGGAGGTATGAGATTTTCTTCTGACAGCAGCTATATATATATATATACATACATACATTATATATATATATATATATATATATATGTATGTATTTATGTATATGTGCTGTGCGATTATGATTGAGCTTTAGGTCAGGTGCTGGTGCTGGACGGTCAGTTCTCTATCGCTTCACCTCATCCTGGAGGTACTGGATGGTGTCTGGCTGACACTCGTGTGCAGCTGCTTCATAGTGTCCCTTTATCCTGGCAGTGCTTTTCTATGGAGATTATAGCTGTATGTGCACAACTGGACACACCTGTCAGACATGGCTGCACCTTGAAGGGGAACTACACCGAATTTCTATAAACTTCCATGAAATTTCAAAATGTTATAATCGAGTAGTTGAAATGCAAACAAAGGCATACAGATTTGGTTTTATGTGAATCGGTTCATTTGCAAAGAGACTTACATATGCAGATTTCTTTACAGAGGTGGGGATGGGAACCAGGAGTCCTGATGTCTGCAGTGAAAATCTCGCCATTGATCCTGTAAAATATTAATCTGAAAAATGAAGTTTTCTTTGGAGACTATTTCGCCTTAGAACACTCTTCATGTACCTGTCCACCACGAATGGACTGCATTTTTGCCAAAACTTCATCACAGATCTGCTGCTAAACAGTGTCTCAGGCGTCAGGCCGAGGATTTATAACCATTTTATATTTTCTGTGAGGGAGCTTTTAGAGGTGGACATCTGGTTCCTATCACTACCACTGTGAACAGCTCTGTCTCTATAAGCTTATCTAGAACAGAGCTGAATGGCTTTGTTGACATGTTAACCATTTAGTTATACAGGAATTCTGAAGAATAGGTGTAGTTCCTCTTTAAAGTAGCTAAGTAAGTAAAGGAGCTTAAGTTAAGGGTGGGCAACACCACGAAACACAATACTGACAGATATTAACAGTGCATAGTTCCCTGGGCCTGTTTCAGGTCTGTGATCTAGAGTTTGGAACATTTTCAGAGCTTCCTGTCGTAAAGCTTATCGTGGCGTGAAGTAGACCGTTATTTCTCTGTTAGCTGATGGGCTTATCTTCTCTGTCCAGGTCTTCTCTGGAAGAGAATGCTGGTCTTGATTATTAGATGTGGAGGGATGGGCCGTCTGAGCTGGGAAGATAACAGATAACCTGTAGTGCATAAATAGGATCTGATTGGCTGCAGTGAAAACTAAATGAATAGGCTCCACTGTACACTGTTAATGTGTCTCAAGTTGGTGCTCTAATGTAGGCTTATAGTCGAAGTACTTACAAGGAACAGTATAAGTGGTCCAGTAAAGACGTTATGGAGTCTGGGAACGACAGGCCTCCCTGTTCTATGGGTCCCGGTGCAACTGCCCCAACAGCAGTGGTGGACAGTGCAGTGGTAGAGACACCCAAGGTAAAATATTACTCCAGTAAAAGTAGAAGTTCCTCCCTTTAGACCTCCACTTGAGTAAAAGTACTGAAGTATTTACCTTCAAATGTACTTAAGTATAAAGTAAAAGTACTAAAAGAGTAATTCTGGCTCTGATGTCCTGTTATCATTTTTATAACCAGACTGGCTTCATGAACTCATTTCAGGTGAAGGTCCTCCAGCGTCTCTCTTGGTAAACCAGTCTTTTAATAGAACGTCATTAATTAGTGACGCTGACGTCTATTAAAATGATCATAAGCACAAAACACTGAAGGTAAACAGTTTCCATCAGGGAGAACCGAGTGGCTCTGAAATCACTTTTTACACACAAGCAAAGTTTCAGTTTCAGATTTATTTACAACTTAGTTCCAAGTTTAAGTTGAATAAAAACTGGCTTTAAACTCAGGATCACAGATGAGCTCCTTTACTATGTTGATCTGTAGTCCTCTGTTCATAAACATAAACCAGCACAAACTAATTTACTATAAAATGAAATGGTGTTTGTAGAAATTCAGAAAAAAGCTGCGTCAGTCTCGACTGCATATGTGGACATATTTCTATATTGTGCTCTATTTACACAAAGTTAGGTTAGTTCATCATTTATGTTGAACAGACTCTCCCAAAGTTTTACGCTGCTGCGCTGACGTTGAACCGTGTGCTGCACTGGGTCGGTATGACCAACAGGTCAAAACCAGCTCTAAATAAAGTGACCGCTGGGCCCTGATTGGTGCTCTGGCTTTGCGCTTCTTTCGTTTTGACATGTTACGTTTTTATACACACAGAAACCAAAAGGAACGACAGATTTCACGAAATGTAGGAGGAAAAAGTCGGATATTAGACTCTGAAATGTGGTGGAGTGAAAGGAAAAAGTCGCCCAGAATGGAAAAAACTTCAGTACAGATACTCAAAAAACTACTTAAGTACAGAAACTAATTACATTTACTGTTACTGTCCACCACTGCCCACCCGCACTGCTGGTAGTTAGGCCGCTGTGTCAGGCTGTATTGTAATTGTAGTAAACAGCGTTTACAGTGCATGTCCCTAGTAATACCTTTTGTCTCTGTAGCCCGAAGGACTTTCCAGAGCTCAAGAATGACACATTCTTACGAGCCGCCCGCGGTGAGGAGGTCGAGCATGTTCCAGTGTGGTGTATGAGGCAAGCCGGCCGCTACCTGCCAGGTAACTGTGCTCAGCTTAACTCCACTGACGCATCACTGATTAGGGCTGGGTGTTGGAAGCAGCTTCTCAGTATGGTGGGATTACAGCTGAACGATAAAACAATATTGATCACAGGATATTCCAACAGACAGTGGTCATTAACATACAGAAATGATGCCCAGACAAGAAAGTGACCCTGCACCAAGGCTGATTTTAGGCCTGTATCATGAAAACGCTAGTCAGTACAAACAACTAATTTTCTTATATCATGCCTATTGACACTGAAGTTCAAAGGAGTGTCATTGTGCATTGTTTTAAGGACACAATAACCCAGACACAATAACACAGTCTAAGGAATAAATAGAGATTGTAGAAATGAATTATGACCATTTTTAGTGCATAAGATCCACTCGTAGATCCCAAAAGTAGGATTTAGGCCCAGCACTGTGATGCATATCACAAAAAACAAGCCTCTTTTTTCTTTTTTCCTTTTTCTTATCAAATGCATCTGTATGCATAAGTTTGGGGACCCCGGTTGAATGATGACACATTGTTTTCACACACTCTCTAGAGAGAACAAACTTCCGCACATTTTAATACACAATGACTGTTTATTTGCTGAATTTTACACATTGAAAAAGCAAAACTTAAAATGTGGCCTGTGCGGATGTTCATTATTTTCTTATTAAGCTATGTTTGCATTGTACAGCTTACTGTAAATAAATATATCACTGCTGTCGGAACAAAATCTTGTATTTCCATTTTTGTCGTTTTTTGGTTTTTGACAAAATTCGGAAGAGCCCGTTGTCTTGACTTGGAAAAAATTCTGGTTCCATTGACTTACATTAAAAGTAGAATATGTTTTTTTTCTTCTCCTGTAAAGTTACCATTTTGGAGATGTGAAGTTTTAATATTTTTAATTTGTATTATCTGTTTGTTTTTCTGTTGTTTAGTTTAATATAAACACACTGTATAGAAAACAACAAAATGGAGGAAAAACATAAAACCAAGCATTTAAAAAGTTTTAGCATAGAAAAACTGTGGAAAAAACATCCAACAGGGAAAAAAATCCTCTTTAGAAAACACAATAATTGTGGGGTGACGGCGGAAAGCAAGAGGCAACAGTAGCAGTGGCAACGTCCCTGTTTGATAATTGATTCTTACAGCCTGAGACGAGTTTGAGGCTATTGTAAGTTTAAGAAAACATTTAAGAACATAATATTTTCAAGAACTCCACTCGTTCTTAAGATTATTCTTAAGAAACAAAGTTGAGAAAAGAAAATAAGAGAATTCTTACAAAGTTATTTGAAGACTAATCATTTTTCATAACTTTTTTCTTAAGAATGCAGTTAAAAACAACACACACACACACACACACATTTGAGAAGATTTTCTTTCTTAAGACACTTTTGTGAATCCGGCCGCTGGTTCCCGTCACCACTGCTGTGAGCAGTTCTGGCTCTGCACTTTTCTGTAGAATGGAGAATTTCACACTGAACCACTGTGAATGACTGTTTTCTATGAGTGGGGGTTAAAATCGATTCTTGCATGCGTCGCGATCCGGACGTGAACGATTCTGAATCGATTCACAAATGTCACAAATCGATTTTCAAAATTTTCATTGATGTTGACCGATCATAAAGGTGGAAATTGGAAGTGTAAGTGCAACAGTCTCTGGCGGCACATAACAATAGCACAACTGGATGAGCAAGAAATCTGACCGGCTCCCTCTGGGTTAAAAGTCAGCTTAGGTCAGGAGTCACAACCCAAACGTTAAGAAGATCCATTTTATCCTTTCAACAAAATCAAACCACATTGGGAGCCACAACATTTAATGTCCAGTATGTCTCAATATGTAATAATGTCCTCGTATTGGATAAAAATATAAATGTAAATGTGGACTATCTTTGCTCTGCTTTAAGCTTTAGCTATAGCCGCTCTCCTCCGCTTTCAGTCAGGAATCGTTTCCTCAAAAGTAGAATAGCTTCTTGTAAAGTGTCTCTTAACGTTCGACTCTTTTATGAGCTTTTAGTCGCTTCTCATTCTTCAGCTTCTTGTTTGAATTTTCCCGTTCAACCTTAAATCCTGACTGTGGCACCGAATGTACATGGGGCACCATTTAAGGTGGAACGGAAGAATTAGAAAGAGAAGTTTTTAGTGTTTGACAGTCTCTCATTGCAGATTTAACGCACCAGCAAACCAACTGCATTGCTTATGAATGAAGTCCATTAATCTCCAAATTGATCATTGTTTTATAATCACATCACAGCCCTCAGAATCATAATCAATTCGAAACGAGAGGTGCCTAGAGATTCCCACCTCTAGTGTTTACTTGCTATTTGTTGAGTTATCCAGAAATTTGGAAAATTTGGTGGGAGTCCCCATTAAATGCTGTTTCACTATGTGGTGCTTTTTATACACAGAGTTCAGGGAATCCAGAGCAGGGAAGGATTTCTTCGAGACGTGTCGCTCCCCTGAAGCCTGCTGTGAGCTCACACTACAGGTTAGTAGCTCCAGACACTTTCGGAAGTTCTGTATAACTGATGTTTTTGTAGCTCTGACGGGCAAGTTGATCTTTTTCCGCAGCCGCTGAGACGTTTCCCTTTTGATGCATCGATCATCTTCTCGGACATCCTGGTTGTACCACAGGTAAGAAGCATCGGTGGCCTATAATGTCGTAAACATGCATTGATTCAACATTGATTCTGCAATGTTGGAGCAAATTATTATGGACATATATTCAATAAAAAAAATCCTTATTAGGCCAGATTATTAAACTGTAAAGATTAGAGATGCACTGAAACTGTGATGTGAAGAGCAGTGATGACGTGACGTCTTTACTACAGATTTGATGCCTCTTGATGACACATCTCGCTCGATATGCAGAATACAGCTAAAGGAAAGTCGCTGCTGGCAAGCTGATGTCATTTGTAGCCTCGGTTTCTGAAAAAAGCCACAAACGATATCCAGAGTGCAAAATATACCTAAAAAATAATAGAACATAAACTTTGATAACCAAACATTCTATTTTTCTGAGGATGTTGCAATTCTTAGTACATACTGTCGCCTATATGCTGAAATTATTTTAGTATGTCTGTTTTATATAAACTTTTTATTTACCCATCAGCTCAGTTTTTGGCCTATTGACTGGAAATTAAGGTTTTCTTTATTTTATTTTTTTTTACTCTATTTTCTGTAGTTTTTATGTTTAGCAAGTTTTTTTTCAAAAGCATAAATCAAACAGCAATAAAAAAATATTTTTCAGCCAGGTGGGTTTTGAATTTTGGTTTCAGTCAGGAATTTTCAGATCTTGCTTCACTAATTTTTGGGTGTACATTTGGTATTCAGTTTATTATCGTATGTTTTTCAAAAATATATTCTAAAAAGTGATTTATTATTGCAGTGATTTATTTCCTGAAGAGCTATCAAATTGTTTTGAGGTCAGATATTTAAGTAAAAATACATTTAAGTGTAAAATTGCATTTCATATTATTATTATTATTTTTTCCCCCTCTCTGAATCAATCGGATGTGTTTGCTACCACTCATATATGTGCGTGTCCCCGTCCTCAGGCACTGGGTATGGATGTCCAGATGTCTCCAGGAAAAGGCCCCGTGTTCCCAGAGCCCCTGAAGGAGCCCGACGATCTGCAGAGGCTTCGGCCTAAAGTGGATGTAGATGCTGAGCTTGGCTACGTCTTCAAGGCCATCACCCTGACCCGACACAAACTAGAGGGAAAGGTTCCTCTCATTGGCTTCACTGGAGCACCTGTGAGTGGACCAGTACTAAATTAGCCCACCCAGTTCTGTTTTGTCAGTTAACAGACACTCATGCTGGCTAGCACCGCTCTTGAGTTCAGGGTATCTAAGAAATAATCCAGTTATTGTCAGTTCTTTAGCCAAATTTGCTCTTACAGGACCAACCAGACAGACATTGAGGCCAGCTATGCTCTCTTGGACTCCTGGCCACAGATAGCTGTGGCGTCACTGGAGATCGAGCCTGCACTGAGCACTTAGATGTGCCACTCATCAGCCAGCTTATTATATAGGCTTTATCACATAGTAGACAGTAGACAAACAATAAGAAACCATAAGATTTTTTTTCCCCAAAAACAGTTAATTGAAGTCAGAAATAATAAAGCAAGTAGATTTATTACATACTATACGATACTCAGACAAGGTGACAAGTTCAGAAAAAATAATGCCCTCTAACAGGGTCCAGAAAATTGTGCTCATTTTAACATTAAAATTCTCGCATTCTGAGGCTAAAATACATGAGAAATTCAATAGCTGTAAAAAACAAATTCCATGGTAAGAAGGCCAGTGTGTGCAAAATTCCTTTTAAACTATTCCACATCAATCACAGATCAAGGTCATTCTAATAACGCCATCCAGTGTTTCTGTAATGGCATGTAGTGCTTGGACCCCGGTAATTGCTATTTGTGATGTAATTTGTGATCGTGTTCTGCATCCGTTTCAGATGAAAAGTAAATGGAAGCTGGTTGACATGGTTGTTCATAATGACTGTTTACATATATGAAGCTTTTTTTTTCACCCACCATTTAAAAGATGATGATGTAAATGTAAATGAAAGTGAAATATGAAGTCCGTGGGTTTGCTGAATAATGTCCATGAAATCTGAATGTAAACCCACCCTGTAGAGTCTGCAGGGAGAATGTGTAACATGATGAGACCGATCTCTGTGTTTTTGTCAATATGCAGTGGACTCTAATGTCCTATATGATTGAGGGTGGAGGCTCCACTACCCACTCGAAGGCAAAACGCTGGTTATACCGACATCCAGAGGCCAGCCATAAGCTCCTGAGACAACTCACTGATGTCATTGTGGAGTATCTGCTGGGCCAGGTGAAAGCTGGAGCACAGGTGAGAGACGGAGAGGCATTCAAATGCTGTTCATCCTTTTACTATTCCTGTTGTTTTCTGTTCAAATTGCCATCATTTTAATGCAGTGCTCAGCAACTACAAGCGCACATGCTCGTCAGGCCTGGTTTATCTGGTCAAACATGAATTAAAGCATATCGTTATTAAACTGAAACGACATTAGAACTAAAATATAATAATTGAGATTAAAGCATACTCAAAAGTTCAGTTGGATTTGTCATAACAAAGGAATTACAGCCCATGTTTGCTTTTCTTAACAACCTTGATGCTGAAGCTTTATTACTAGCTGGAGAACAAAAGCTAAAGTAACGTAAAGCTCTGCTGATCATCCAACACCGTTTTTAACAATAAATGGTCTGAAACGCTGGAGTTAATGTAGAACTGCTTGTTCACCCTTTAACCCTGAAGGTTGGCGTGCAGACTGCTGGTCACCATAGCAACGCAGACAAATTCGCCTAGCCAGTAGCTAACGAAAAGGCAAAGAGAAAGATTTAAGACGAACAGCGATAATTTGGGGACGGTTGGACTTCATGTTTATCATCACTACAGCTGGTTTCCTGCTAAGTTTAAACTGCAACAAATTGTCAAACACTAAAAAGTCACACAGCTGAAGTCAGTTTCTCATTCGCCAGCTTCTTGTTTGAATTTTCCCATTCCGCTTTAAATGATGCAGAAGTTACATGCTGGCACTATTTAAGGTGGAATGGGAAAATTTGAACAAGAAGCTGACTTGAGCCTCATAAAAAGTCAAACAAGCGACATTCTAAAAGAATCTGTTCTACTTTTGCGGAAAAGTTTCCTGCCGGAGATGTGAGAAAAGCCGCTATAGCTGAGATGAAGCTTAATATTTTTAGCCTACACTGGTGCATTAGTACATACTGAGACATATTTACAGCCAAGGTGGTGAAATGAATTTAAAATGTTGTCCCAAGATGGTTTCATTTTGGTTGAAAGGACAAAAAGTTTAACAATAAATATTATAATCATTAGCAATCCAGGCTAATAAAAACTGTGCAACAGTTATGTCTGAAAACAAATACGCATGGCAGATCATCATAAACAATCCAAATATTGCGTGGGCCCGTATATGTGAGAATAAATTACTGCTGCTTGTGTTTTTAGGCTCTGCAGGTGTTTGAATCCCACACTGGCTGTCTGGGCCCAGCAGAGTTTAAGGAGTTCTCTCTGCCGTACCTGCGGGACATTGCACGCAGGGTCAAGGACAAGCTGAAAGACTCCGGCCTGGACAATGTGCCTATGGTGAGTGGACAAAAGCATAGGTTGAACTTACCAAACCACCACTGGCAATATTCCCAGTCCTGCTGGTTTGGGTTCAGACCTGTTTCTTTTTTTTAATGACTCACACAAAAAACAGTTTGCATGCTAACAGCTCCCCCTTGTGGAGGAATTCCAGTCTGCATTTTACATGTCTTCACATTAAAAACAGGTTTTCATTGCTATAGCGGAGGCCCACTGGAATTCAGGTATAGATGCCTGTGGAAAGCCGTTTAATATTTTCATAATTTTACAACTCTTGAGCCTTCAGACTATTTAAAGTGTATGGAAAATGCAAAGGATTTATCGCACTGTGGGAAAATATCACATAGGATATCGAAAAGAATATATCGCACTGTGGGAACCTCTAACAGAGACCGTAGAGAATTTACAAAAGAATGTGCTTATTAATGTGGCGCAATTCTTAACAGTTAAAAAGGAATAAAAATGTACATGAGCAGATTATTTAATACCATTTAAATGAGCTGTTTAAAGTGAAATCAGCACTCTTTCCCAGCACAGAGATCATCACCTTTGAAGCTTTGCCATTGGGTTTCTTTTCAGTCCGAGTACACGGCATTCCCCAGGCCTGTATCACAGAAGCTAGAAAAGAGACTGAAATTACATTGTGTTTACATTACTGAGTGCTTTATTTTTTTTCTAAACATCATCGATATTTCTTTGCAACCTGTGGCAGTCTTTGCTAGGTGTACGAAGAACTTGAAAGAAATCATACTGCACTTGGTTATACGCACCACTAGGCGGCAGTATTGGATTGCAGTTGCAGTACCGACTCAACTCCACTTCTTTTTCCTCGGTTTCCAGATTGTATTTGCAAAGGATGGTCATTACGGGCTGGAGGAACTCTCCCAGTCCCATTATGAGGTAGTGGGTCTGGACTGGACTGTTGACCCGCGCTCAGCACGGTGAGTTATATTCAAATGATGCGTCATATGTGCATCAATAAAACTGCTTCATTTGACTAGTTCTGTTTAAAAGGGTTTCGCCTCTTTTACAACTTTTTATGAACGAGCTATTTGTGCTTGTTTTACAGGGAGCGGACTGGAGGGAGGGTCAGTCTGCAGGGCAATATGGACCCCTGTGCACTCTATGCCACTAAGGTGAGAATATGGACTCAATGATAGGTCATTTCTGATAATTAGTGTCCAGCCAGACCACAGGCAGTGTGTTTTTAGCAGCTAGATTATGAAACATGGCTAGGGGCTCTGGGCAGCAGGTAATGTTGACTGTCATAGGGGAAAAGACATCTCTGAAAGAGCAGCTGCTGTCCATTAACAGCTGAGTTTGTTATTTACTCCTCCCATTTTGCACAGATTCTTCCTAGTATATTATCTTGAGCTTGATCAGATTGTCTGTCTTAAAATACTGTTGACTGTTGAAGGAGACATGGGATTTCATGCTGTTAAATGAATAGTTTGGCAGCCAAAAATCTAATAAACATTTTAAAACACGGGTGAAAGTATGTTGCATAGCCAAAAACAGTAGCAGCCTCTGTTTTTTTTTCCCAGACTGTTGCTTTGACCTCTATTTTTTCTGGTTCAGGAGCGCATTTCTGAGATAGTGAAGACGATGGTGGAGGGTTTTGGCACCAGAGGCTACATCGCAAACCTGGGCCATGGTGTGTACCCCGACATGGACCCAGAGAGCGTGGGTGCCTTCGTGGAGGCCGTCCACACGCACTCTCGCCAGCTCCTCAACCGCAACTAAGCCACTACCATCAGTCACAACCGTCCAGCCAGAAGAAGCAGCAGCACCACCAGAGCATGTGACCGAACACGTGGTCTAATCATACAGCCTTACATGCTTAGCAATCACTTTTAGGCAGAATGTGAAACTATTAGCCATACTGAGCCGTCTTCTGGCTGTCTGCACTGCAATCACGACTGAGACAGAGGGGCTTGTTAAAGGCACAGACTGATCAAAAATGCTGACTAATGCTGATTAAAGTGGATAGGTATTAGCATTTCTGTTCAGATGACCCCGTTGAGCGCTAGTGTATTGATATATGTGGATGTTTTTGTATTTAACCAAATAAAAATGTATCCTTTTAAAAGTGGCCTCTGCATTCATGATTGAAACAGGCCACCTATTTCAATAACAGGCCCTTGTCCACTTGGCCATTTCCCTGTAGGGGAGTCCTCAGTGCCATTCTAAGTGGTCCTATCATGGAAAATTTAATTATCTTTATTTGTTGAAAGTTTGATGCTGTATGTAAACAAGGTTAAAGTTTAAAAACATGACATTATGTAGTGCATACGGGTTATATATGGAAACCAAGCTGCAAAAAACAGCATGTTTTAGAATGTGTTGTTTTTGTGATGTCACAAAACCCAGCTCTTTTACATATATACATATGTTCCAACTGCAGCGGTTTAGCTCCGCCCTTTCACACTGAAAGAATAAGCTGTGGTTCAGTCTGGACTGCTTTTTGAATATGATGTAATACAGGGAAACCAGTCAAGACCAGATGTTGATCTCATGTTCTTAGGTGGTTGCTATGGTTGCCGAAGTCAACTGCTACCTTAACTTCATTGCTACCTTAAATCTTTGCTACCTTAAAGCCACTACCACCTTAAATCTCCTGCTGCCTTAAGTCATTGCTACCTTAAATCCAGTGCCACCTTAAATACACTGCTACCTAACATGTCCTGCCTCCTTAAAAATGTGTGTGTGTGTGTGTGTGGTGTGTTTATTGTGCTGCACTCCGTTCATTACTATGAAAAACATCAGCAAAATTCCATTGCTACCCAAAATCCGTGCATCCATTCAAACAGCTTTATACAAGCCCGAATCACACAATCAGACCGGACAATCTGGAGTTGGAATAGTGTTGATATCTCGAAAACTGCAGCACAAGTTACACTGCAGAATTAAAATAAAAGAATAAAAATAGAATACAAATAATAAATAGAATAAAAAAGAAAAAATCAACAATATAATAATGATTAAAAAATAAGGTTTAGTTATACAGTGCTTTCTCAAGGTTTCTCAAAGTGCTTTACAAAAATAAAAATAGCAAATATAAACAATTAAAAAGCTGTTTATTAACCATAGTAATAACAATATTTAATATTTCAAATTGACATGTTCAAATTGGGATTAATGTAGGGAAGCACATCATTAAAGAGGTAGAGTTTTGTTATTTAGCATGTAAAAAGCAGTATTGAAACGGGACCACAGGGACCTGTCAAAGATACAGATTCGTATGTATGGATGTTTTTATATTTAGCTAAATAAAAATGGATTCATTTACAGGCTGCTTGAGCTAAACCAACTTAATGAGAGTGCTTGAAAGCTTTATAATACATAACCAAGTGATCTATCAAAGGCTATCGAGTTGTCCTCGCGTTTAATGAACCATTTGCGGGAATGAAAAGCTGAAATATATTCGCCTTGGCTTAAAAAAGAATGGCAGGAATTGTTTTGATTACAGGCCTTCCCACAGTTGTATACAGAGGGCTACATGCTTGATAGATAGAATAATCCTAGTGGCCACTACGTCCGAAGGCGGGTAAGCACCCAGCCAGGGCAAATCCTCAAAATCCAGTTGTTTTTGTTTTGAAGGTGGTGGCAATAGAATTCCACAACACATCACGTGACTCCACCGAGGAGATGTTTTTGGGGGCCCTGCTGATCCTCAAAAACAAGGTTTTAGTCAAATGAATGGCATCTGTGATCCCTGACACATTTCAATCATGGGCAGGATTTGCATGTAGATTTGTAGCAGTTTGTTTTTTTGGATTTCCACTGGTCTGCAAAAGCCGAGGACTGACCTCTCCATGATCCAGTGCATTCTTTCATAGCGATTACTGCTAAGCTTTACAAATTCCATTCACCCTAATGAGAAACTGTGGTTCTGTTAAGAGTTGCTGCTTAACTGTTAGATAGCAGGGAGTTGTGGGCTGATTCTGGCTTTTCTACACAGGTGTTGGTTCACTACCAGGCACACATTAAGCATACGGGCCAGAACAGGGTTCTGGCAATGTAGTTGGGCCACATCTATTAGTTCTACTTGCTTTACAGAGTGTGAGCCCAGACGATGGAGAAATTTTGCTAACTGGAGCTACAAGGCAGGACTGTGTTGTTGTAGCTAATCAAAGCTCAGCTACACTCTTAAAATGATGGTTCTCCAAGGGTTCTTTACTAAAGAAAATGGTTCTGTGGAGAAACACAGACACTCAAAAGTACACTTTGCATGATTAAAGGGTTCTTTGCATTGTGAAAGGGGTCTTAGGATTGATGGAAACTGTGATGTATATTGTTTTATGCAGAACCTTTTTGAAAAGGATTCTGTAAAGCACCAAAAAAGGTTCTTCTACTGTTACGATGTCAAGCTTGTAACAAGAAGAACTGTTTTTGGTACTATATAGATTTTTTAGTGTGTACAAAACATTTACATCCAATCTGTCCTTAAAATGAGACTTTTAACACACATACAAAACATCGCATGAAATCCAAATTCAGGTTTTTTGACCAAAGCCAAGTGTGCAGAATGACAAAGTACTGAAAAAGTAGTGCTTGCTGAGTTCTGAGTTCTGATTTATTATATTTACAGTTCCTTGCTGTTCTTGGTTGACATTTTTCTTGATGTAATTCAAACAGGCTGTTTTTCAAGCATAGTTTTCGTGTATTGACTGTAAAATGAATGGTACGTTTTAAAACACTGTTCTTGCACTAAATACTTTTTTTAATGTAGTAACTGTATTCTGAATATTCACTGTTCAAAATATAATGTGAACCGATTATACAACCCCAATTCCAGTGAAGTTGGGACGTTGTGTAAAACATAAATAAAAACAGAATACGATGATTTGCAAATCCTTTTCAACCTATATTCAATTGAATACACTACAAAGACAAGATATTTAATGTTCAAACAGATAAACTTTATTGTTTTTTGCAAATATTCACTCATTTTGAATATGGGTTGAAAAGGATTTGCAAATCATCGTATTCTGTTTTTATTTATGTTTTACATAACGTCCCAACTTCATTGGAACTGGGGTTGTAGATACTTAATTTCAGCCCAGTGGTGAACTGTGACTGTTAGGCCTTTGGTCTGAAGATACAT
The DNA here is from genome assembly GCF_015220715.1 of Pygocentrus nattereri. Lineage (NCBI taxonomy): Eukaryota > Metazoa > Chordata > Actinopteri > Characiformes > Serrasalmidae > Pygocentrus > Pygocentrus nattereri. The sequence goes on from NC_051229.1 coordinate 30,738,360, forward strand.
ATAAACTTACTTCATTTTGCTAGCACCCCTATGGGAAGCTTACATGAATCAATTCTCATAAACATGTTTAGGCTGTTATAGATTTAACATGGACATCTGAATCTTGTAAAAATACATTTCAGATATTTTATTGTAACAGACATTATCATCATCTTATTCTCCAGGGTACATTTAGATTTGTCCATCTGAATGTACATGACCAAATCGTAAGACAAATTTAGTAACTGCATGAAATAAATGTACATTTTTATTTATCATTTTTTGTAAAAGTTCCCCTCAAAATGTTTTATGATCATACAGAAAATGTTTTATGATCACACATATTGCTATATGCTTACAATTTACTGCTGAAAGCCAAAAATTTTAGACGCTCTTTGTATTGTTTTATAATGATAATTTTTACAGAGCAGATCACTGAAGAGACGCCGTCTGTTTATAGTTTACAGCTATTACAGCTTACAGATTTGGGGAAAAACGGGTCGACTTTTTCAGTTCAGCTTCTTTTATTATAAGGGTTTAAAATGACGTCACCGTCTATTAGACTGGAGAGAAGAGTTACAGCCTCATACGACTGAATGTAGCTTATGAAATATGAACGTTATGAAAAACATAAAGTGTGTTTTGGACCCACCGGTGGTCTCACAGAGTTGAAGAGGTTATTAAACATATATAACTTTGTACAATCATATACAAAGCTTAGACGTGGAGAGCGCCAAGATTATGATCGGCTGTGAGGTTGAAGTTCGTTCATTTTTTCACTGCATTTCGCTGCCAGTTCCTCATAATACTGGTGGTTAGTCTGACACATTAGGCCTTCAGTTCAGCTCCTGAAGGCCCTGCCAATAAGAGAGCTCGCTTGGCTGTGTCTCCATAGATACAACAAAAAAAACCTGATTGGATCATTGTCCATTGGGCATCTGAAGATTGAACACGTATTTCCAACCAAAGCTGAACAATGATGTAAGAGCTTTACTACAATATTTGCAGAGTTTAAATACAAGAAATATGTTAAATAAAGTGAGCTAAAAATAAAGGCATGTATGTTTTTCATTTCAAAGAAATCATTGGGTTCTCTGTGGGGGCCTAGAAAGCCCAAGATTTCCTCTCTGGTCCAACCCTGTAACAGCAGCTATGATAGAATGGCTGTGGGCGGGGCTTCGATGGGTCAATTCTTTAAATTGGATTCCTTGGATGTTCATTGTGTCCTACCAAATGGTTCTCACTGTACAGGCTGGGGGTAGAAAACGCACACATACAGTCATTGTGTATGAAATGGTAGCAGCTGCAGCTCGTTCTCCCTCCCTCCCTCTCTCTCTCTCTCTCTCTCCATCTCTCTCTCTCACTCTCACTCTCCATCTCTCTCTTCTCTTTCTGTCTCTCTCTACCACTCTCTTCTCTCTTTCTCTCTACCTCTCTCTCCTCTCTGTACCTCTCTTCTTTCTATCTTTCTCTTCTCTCTTTCTCTCTTTCTCTGTCTCTCTACCTCTCTCTCTTCTCTTTCTCACTCTTTCTCTCTCTCTACCTCTCTCTCTTCTCTTCTCTCTCTACCTCTCTCACTCTCTACCTCTCTTCTTTCTATCTTTCTCTTCTCTCTTTCTCTCTCTTTCTCTGTCTCTCTACCTCTCTTTCTCTTCTCTTTCTCACTCTTTCTCTACCTCTCTCCTCTCTTCTCTCTCTACCTCTCTCACTCTCTACCTCTCTTCTTTCTATCTTTCTCTTCTCTCTTTCTCTGTCTCTCTACCTCTCTCTTTCTCTTCTCTCTTTCTCACTCTTTCTCTCTCTCTACCTCTCTCTCCTCTCTTCTCTCTCTTCCTCTCTCACTCTCTCTCACTACCTCTTTCTCTCTCTCTCTCTCTCTACCTCTGTCTTCTCTTTCTCTCTCCTCTCTCTCGCTCCCTCTCTCTACCTCTCTCTCTTCTCTCTCTCTCGCTCTCTCTCTACCTCTTTCTCTCTCTTCTCTTTCTATCTCTCTCTACCTCTTTCTCTCTCTTCTCTCTTTCTCTCTCTCTCTTCTCTCTTTCTCTTCTCTTTCTCATTCTTTCTCTATCTCTCTCTACCTCTCTCTCTACCTCTCTTTCTTCTCTCTCTCGCTGTCTCTCTCTCCTCTCTTTCTCTCTACCTCTCTTCTCTCTCTCTCTCTCTCTCTCTCTCTCTCTCTCTCTCTCTCTCTCTCTGTCTCTGTCTCAGGCTCAGTCTGGCCCTGATTGTGCTGTGTTAGGTGCTGTAAGCCTCTGTTTGTGTGGGAAGGGGCTGCAATCAATTTGCTGATTAGCACTGTAGTATTTTAAGCCCCTGTCACTCCAAGCTTGTTTGTATCCATAGAGCACAGCTGTGATTTGGGGGTTGGGGCATACCTCACGCTTCTTAGAGAGACACATACGCGCACCGAGGAGTTACCTCAAGGGGCTTCAGACATTATTTTTAATTGCAACAATGAATCCACACTCGAAAAAGAAAAAAAAAGCAAAATTCCCCGGGGTCTCCTTTAAGGAACCACAAGAGGGATGAGAGTGAGCGAGCGAGGAGGGGTTGGGGGGGTGGTAGTCGGGGTTCAGTCGCAATCTCTCAGTGAATCAGCGGGCCTGAAAATCCAATCTGCTCTTGGAGACAGCAGGCTGTACATCATTTGTCAGACCCTGGCACTATCAGCGCTTTATCAGACGCCAGGGTTTGGGAGGGCTCAGCCCGTGATTGATTTGAAACAGGGCACAGGGACAGTAAAGGGGGGACTCTGAAGCTCGGCCTAGTCCACATCTATCCTCCTGTGGACGGCCTAGCAAAACAGTGTTTTGAGAAGAGACTCAAAAAGCCACTCAAGGGATACTTCGTTGTTTTTCAACCTCGTCTCTATCTGATCGTGCATCGTCTGGACGAGTACCAGGGACAGTCCTGCGCTTAGAAATGGACAGGCTTGAGCATCTGCACATTGCACTCTGTTATAAGCGTCCTTCAGTCGACGCCGGGTTTGGTTTTCATTGTTTTTCTGAATAAAGGACAACACATCAAAATTATTATCCATAGTAATCAACTCTAGTCTACAGCTGCTGCATGTAGACTGAGTTGAAAACCAATGGAGTGTCCCTTTGAAGTCATTGGCTGGTGAATGGAGTGGACCGCCCTTTGTTTGTTTTCGCCATGGACAAAGAGCAGTCCATAGCCACTGCTGGAGTAACGGACTGTTGTTTGTTTTTGGACAAACTGCCACAACAGATCACCCAGGGCCGAGGCTTAATCCTCAGATGTCGTATATTGCGGCTAGAAATATGTCATGCCCTTTGTAATCCACAGCCCTTCCCCTCCCGTCCGCCCACCCCTCCGACACCCCAATTACTGACGCATGCTGGGAAAAATCACAGCGGCAGAACAAAGCTCCGCAAATCAGCTCCCTGAAGAGCGCCATGCAGGGATGGCGCTGACAGCACAGCCGAGGACAGCGCTTTCGGAGACTGACCGAGGAAGCAAAGTGGTGTTCCATACAAGCCAGACCGTTTGTGTTGGCTGGTCTTCTTAGCATATTTCCACCAAAACATACCGCTTTTGACGTAAAAGCATAAAACAATCTGCATAAAAATTCCTACCTAACTTATCTAAGTTGTGAAATATGTCACCATATACATGCAAGTCAAAACTGTTCACAGTGGTGATGATAGGAACCAGATGTCCGAGGCCTCTAAACACGGCCGCCACAGAAGGATGTGACATGAACCTGCTGCCAGACGCTTGAATCATGCGTGAGTGGTTGGTTAGTGTAGTGGGTAACACCTCTGCCTTCTACACTGTAGACTGGGGTTCAGTCTCCGCCTCGGTAACCACCCTACACTGTACCAATAAGAGTCCTTGGGCCCTGTGCAAAGAATAATCAAATTGTAAGTTGTTCTGGATAAGAGCTTCAGCCAAACGCTGTAAATGAAAAAAAAATGTTTTCTGATTGCTCAGAAATAAGATTGTGTCCCAAAATGTAGTGTTTAAAATCCAGCCGTGGTGGAGGGGTACATGCAGGGCATGGTGGAGACAAAAAAAAAAAACACTTTTCCCATTTTCCACTATTTTTCACGTCGTTTCACGTCAAACCACTCTGAAAGACTTTGAGCATCTCAGCCACTGAGTTATGCAGAAGATTTAAAAGATTGATGGAATCCCCTTTAGGCTTCTATGTGGCTCAGAAGTAGACTTGAACATGCTTTTAGAAGCCCTCATATAACAGCAATAGACAGTAAAAAATATCTAATTTTATAGCATCTGATTGGCTGAGCCGCGCCCGATGCCGTTGTATAAAATCCATGACAAATGCGCACCTATGACCGCATCACAACAACCGCAGTCTGTATCACTGCGCCACCGCAGGAAAAGCCATTGTGCTGTTAAGGAACCGTCCTTTACTCTGCAAGTCAGTCTTATTTTCCATATTCGTCTTTTCGGCGCTAATAACGTTTGATCGGACTATGGTAGCCAGTAAAGACTTACGTTTCCATGCCAGCACGACCAGAGAGAGAGTGACGCACGCCTGCGTCAGCCTTTAGCTCTTGGATATGATGGTGTAACTACTTTTTACGAACTTTCATAAATTTAGAATTTCAGTAGCTTTTCAGCCTCAACGCTACGAACAGTTGTGTATGGCGCAGTTAAGCTTCAGCAGTCATACACAACTTTCGAATTTTGAATGTAGTGAAATAATTACGTTATATTAATATTCATGTATCTTTTAATCTCAAAAGCATTTCAGCTGCATTAATTGCAGTGAATGTTGAACGAATCTAAGTAATATTTGAACTACATTACAACCTCGAGTAAAATCCAAAGTTTGTGCGTCATTACTGAACCGTATCTGCACCAAACACTTGATTTAATTGTTGAAATGTTTGTTATTGAATGGTTCTGAATGATAGGTAGGTAGGTAGGTGGATGGATGGATGGATGGATGGATGGATGGATGGATGGATGGATAGGTAGGTAGGTAGGTAGGTAGGTAGGTAGGTAGGTAGGTAGGTGGATGGATGGATGGATGGATAGGCAGGTAGGTAGGTTGATGGATGGATGGATGGATGGATGGATGGAAGGATAGGTAGGTAGGTGGATGGATGGATGGATGGATGGATAGGTAGGTAGATGGATGGATGGATGGATGGATGGATGGATAGGTAGGTAGGTAAGTAGGTGGATGGATGGATGGAAGAATAGGTAGGTGGGTAGGTAGGTGGATGGATGGAAGGATTGGTAGGTAGGTGGGTGGGTGGTTGGGTGGATGGATGGATGGATAGATGGATAGGTAGGTAGGTAGATAGGTGGATGGATGGAAGGATAGGTAGGTAGGTAGGTAGGTGGATGGATGGATGGATGGATGGATAGGTAGGTAGGTAAGTAGGTGGATGGATGGATGGATGGATGGATAGGTAGGTTGGTAGGTGGATGGATGGAAGGATAGGTAGGTAGGTAAGTAGGTGGATGGATGGATAGGTAGGTTGGTAGGTGGATGGATGGAAGGATAGGTAGGTAGGTAAGTAGGTGGATGGATGGATGGATGGATGGATGGATGGATGGATGGAAGAATAGGTAGGTGGGTAGGTAGGTGGATGGATGGAAGGATAGGTAGGTAGGTATGTAGATAGGTAAGTAGGTGGATGGATGGAAGAATAGGTAGGTAGGTAGGTGGTTGGGTGGATGGATGGATAGGTAGGTGGGTGGATGGATGGAAGGATAGGTAGGTTGGTAGGTGGATGGATGGAAGGATAGGTAGGTAGGTAGGTAGGTGGGTGGATGGATGGATGAATAGGTAGGTAGATAGGTGGATGGATGGAAGGATAGGTAGGTAGGTGGTTGGGTGGATGGATGGATGGATGGATGGATGGATAGGTAGGTGGGTGGATGGATGGAAGGATAGGTAGGTAGGTAGGTAGGTGGATGGATGGATGGATAGGTAGGTAGGTAAATAGGTGGATGGATGGATGGATGGATGGATAGGTAGGTTGGTAGGTGGATGGATGGAAGGATAGGTAGGTAGGTAGGTAGGTGGATGGATGGATAGGTAGGTAGGTAAGTAGGTGGATGGATGGATGGATGGATAGGTAGGTTGGTAGGTGGATGGATGGAAGGATAGGTAGGTAGGTAAGTAGGTGGATGGATGGATGGATGGATGGAAGAATAGGTAGGTGGGTAGGTAGGTGCATGGATGGAAGGATAGGTAGGTAGGTATGTAGATAGGTAAGTAGGTGGATGGATGGAAGAATAGGTAGGTAGGTAGGTGGTTGGGTGGATGGATGGATAGGTAGGTGGGTGGATGGATGGAAGGATAGGTAGGTTGGTAGGTGGATGGATGGAAGGATAGGTAGGTAGGTAGGTAGGTGGGTGGATGGATGGATGAATAGGTAGGTAGGTAGATAGGTGGATGGATGGAAGGATAGGTAGGTAGGTATGTAGATAGGTAAGTAGGTGGATGGATGGAAGAATAGGTAGGTAGGTGGTTGGGTGGATGGATGGATGGATGGATGGATGGATGGATGGATGGATGGATAGGTAGGTAGGTGGGTGGATGGATGGAAGGATAGGTAGGTAGGTAGGTAAGTAGGTGGATGGATGGATGGATGGAAGGATAGGTAGGTAGGTGGGTGGGTGGGTGGTAGATAGATAGATAGATAGATAGATAGATAGATAGATAGATAGATAGATAGATAAAATAAAGTATAAAAGTATATCTATTCACATATTTACATGGCATATGAGACATATTCACTGTACAGAACAGCAGGCACTGAGTGGTGTGAGGTAGCATAACAGCACATATTATAGACATGACTAACTGACTTGCATCAATATTGTAGTGTAAAGTAAAGTGAAAAGTGTCATTTCAGTAATGGTTGTGATGTATTGCACAGTGTGTATTAATCGAAGAGGAGATGTGGTTCAGCACAGTTCAGACAGCAGGAGATCAGTACCATCTCTGCAGTAAGGAGAATTGTTGTAATAGTTGAGAATTGTTGAGAAAAGTAATATCACTTTTTACCAGTAAGGCTCAATGCTGTTGGGACAAGTACTGGCAAGTACATTTTAGCTAGGGGTGTGTGTGGTTTCTAACCATGATTTAGAGCAAATAACGTTTCAAATATTGACGTTTCATTGTCTGATGGTGTGTACTGATAGCATGAACAATAGAATATGTATTTAAATGCACTGAAATGATGTAGAGCGAAACAAATGTGTGTGCATGGATGTGGGCGCGGTCTGGAAGTGCATGCTTTTTCTTCCCATTGAAAAACTTCAGTTCTATGATATTAACACAAAAGCCTGGTACATTAAATGTCACCCAAAAAAAAAGGTGTGGGTCACTCTCTGTGGTCTTACTGTCATGAATATGTCAGTCTTTACCAGTCTTTACCAGTCTTTATGAAGTACCATAGTCCATAGTCCATCATTAGCACCGGAAAGATGAACTACCTCAAACTACCTTTACCGTGGTCGAGTGTACTGAAGACATAAGAACCAGTTGTTTGAAACTGTTTAGACTGAAAGCCTGGCAACTTATGATCTTAACTAGAACTAAGTTAGGCTTCATATCACAGGCTTGAATTACAGCACTTACCGTATGATTCACTGTAAAACGGCAGTATAAAAGCCTAAAAATGTCACTTGAATGTTTTACACACTTCGAATGTCTGAGCTTCAGTCATAAGTCAAACCCAGGCTGAATCCCAAACGGCTCCGTACTCCCTAAATAGTGTGCTAGCTATGAAAGTTTAGAAATTCTGGTCTCTACAGCCAAACAGTGCATCATTTATCCAGTAAGGATGTGATTGAGTCCCAAACGAGTATTTCTTATCTAAAATTTGCGCTATTGGTGTGTCGGATCCAGTATTTAAAATCCTATGTGGTGCACTATGTAGGGAGCAGGGAGGAGGGAGGTGGTTCTTTAAGGGTTCTTCAGCATGGGCTATCGCTACCACCAGTTCTATATAGAACTATCATGCTTAAATGGTTCTTCAGGTCAGTGGAGAACGCGCTGTATATGGTTTTGTATACAGACCTTCTGAAAATGGTTCTATGTAGCACCTAAAAGGGTTCTTCCATTACAAGCTTGACATTATTAACAATAGCAGAACTCTTTTTGGTGCTGTATAGAACCATATACAACACACTGTCTGTCAGTGTGAAGAACCATTTCACCACTCAACAAACCATTTAAGCAAGAAACGGTTCTAAATAGAACCATTCCCTTTACTAAAGAAACATCTAAGTGTGTACTTCACAACTAAACGTCCAACACGATTTTAGAAAAGGTTCAACACTAAGCGAACGTTTATCGATGAAAAATGCTGGAATATTGCTTTAAGAGCACTTTGCTCATTTTCTTCGTCAGGGCCTGTAGCTGCCTGGGCCCAACACCCACAACACCTCCCCTTCATAGCAGCCAGCCGGCTCCAGCCCACACTGACAACTCCGAGCAAGGTGGGAAAAGCAATTTACTCCTCTCTCCCTTTCCCTGGCGTGTCAACTGGGCTAAATAAGTGGCCCGAAGAGGAAACACAGTGTCTACCCCCACCAGCATGGCTAACAGGCCTGTACAAGAGGCAAGTAACTGGGCAGCTATGGAGGGGCTGCACGGCTTATATTACAGTGCAGGTTTCTACGGGCCTGTGTTTCTTTCCACCAGTCCTGTAGGTCCACTACCCTGCACCTAGGTCAGGTCATTAGTTAAAAGGATCCGTTGACCTGACTCAAACTCACCTCTCACAGCGGTGCCTTAGTATCTGGAGCAAGAGTTCCAGGTTTGAATACTGGGAAAGCCCCCTTCCGATGATGTATCTTTAAAGGTGACAGCACATGGACAACAAACACTTTGGGGAGGACACGTAGCACCGGGCTGTTTTTAAATTTTACTGCTTTTGTTTTATATCTGTGACCCAATCCCAGCAGTGATTTAACATTATACAACAGTTAGTTCCGGCCATGCAAGCAAGGCATGATTGGTTTAGAGGCGTTCTAACCGCGCTGTTATTTCACCATAACATCACAGGTTTTTCACAAACACTGTATCACTCCTCTAAGACGCCGTCGCTAAGCAACGACTCTGACAGCTGTAGGAGGCGCTCAAGCTATTTGAATGGTTTTTACTTCTTACTTTGCCACAAACAGAAAACGGACACAGTTAAGATCACATTTAATCACGCTGATTTGGTCCGACTCTGAAGATGAGATGACACTAAATTCCCAAACTGTCGTCACCACTGAGCAGCTTTTCAGTCGGCAGCTGTGACAGAAGAACAGCTGAACCTGGAATCGGAAATGAACACAATACGTCAAACAAAATGGGCTGTAAGAAGCTTTACAGACCGGCTGGAACAAAACAGCATTAATACTGATTTGGCTAAAAATGACAAAACTGAGCTAAACTTGATATTGGGTCAGTTTAATGGCTCAGTCTGTTTGTTCGGACTCTGAAGATCAGACACGTTTGGCGAATGGTGTTGGGTTCATTTCTGGCTGATTCCAGGTTGTTCAGCTGTTCTTCTGTCACAGCTGCCGACTGAAAAGCTGCTCAGTGGTGACGACAGTTTGGGAATTTAGTGTAAGGAGCTGGAGAGCGAACTGCCAGCTGTGCAGCAAGTGGGCGGAGCTTGTTACTCTGACCGCTCGTTAAGGAGCTACAATTTGGAGGAAGGAACTGAACATAAAACATTAAACGCCGCGTTCACGGCCAGTTTATTCATTTCTTACTGTATTTATTTGGTAACTATCTCGTAGTTCTTTTCTGTGAGGAAGCTTTTAGAGGCATTAAACACGTCGGACGGCTGGTTCCTATTACCACCACTGTGAACAATTCTGACTTGGTGAGCTTCTCTAGACGTTCACCTCAAACCACTCTGAGTGACTCTATTCTCGTCTTAGTGATTATTATTATTATTATTACTTAGAGAAATTGTGAAAAACCGGCCAACTTCCAGTTTAAACAGGTCAGCGGCGGGGATGGCATATCCTGAGCGCTGTAAGAGTTTCCAATGGGTGTATGACCTATCTGCACAATACATGCTGGGTATTGTAGTGAGAGACCACTGACCAACATCTCATTAATGAATGCGTGGTTTCACTCTGAAGAGCCAATCATAGATTCTCAAAGTAGATTCATACACGCTTAGAAATAAAGGTACTGAACTGTCACTGGGGTGGTTCCCTCAAGGGTCCATCTCAGTATGTTTATTCATAATCATATTTCCTAAGCTGTACTGACTCCACACGCCCCGTCTCATCTCCAGGATTTTTGTTTTAAAGGTTTTAAAACATTCGGTTATGAAGAAAGGCACAAATACGAAATTTTCACGTGGTAAAAACCTTATTTAAGGTTCACAACTGGACCTTAAAACCACTGTTGTATGTTTAAAGAACCTTTATTTCTGACGGTGTATGAAAGTGCAGATCACGGTTTCCCCATCCAGGCAGAGACGATGACGTGTTTCACACTTTATTCATAGAAAAGCACTGAAATTCAACACAAATCATATAAAATGGTAGTAGCATTACATAAATAGTAATAAATTTTTGTTTATAGACATTAGCTCAAGAGGTTGCACAAACAAAAAAACAAAAAAATGTTGTTGAACTATACTTTTGTGGCAACAAATACTGGATACCTTTTCATAATTCAGTAGCACAGAGAGGTGACAAACACTTTCCCTTAAATTAAAAAAAGAAAAAAAAAATCAAAGGGTAAAAAAGGAAAAAAAAATAAATCAAACAGTAGATGAACTAGTGAACAATCTCTACCAGCGATTATTATTATTTTTTCCTTCTAAAATCTAGGGACAGATCAGAACACTGGTACAGTCAACACATATAGACACTTAAAAGAGTATGGGAGAGAGAAAAAGAAATCATAAAGCCACAGGAGTTTTTTATTCTCTTTTTTTGCGATGCCGTCAGACCAACTAAGTTGAGCTACAGAAAATGCTTGTTCGGTGGTTATTTATGTCTTTATTTCTGTTGTTTTATACAGCAGGCAGAGCTAGGATCATCCTGCAGACTTCGGTTGAAAGAAAAGAAGGCAAAAGAATCTTTCCCTAACCTGCAAAAAACATCCCCTCTGATTCGTTGATGTCCCTGACAGACAGCGGTCTGTCCAATAGGAGGAGAGAAAGGCTGCAGATGGTCGTTGTGAAGATGGAGGCATTTGTTTAACGTGAATTTTGTGGCTGATGGTTTGGAAGAAGTTGAAAAACGCAACTGGGGTTGGGGGGAGAAACAATATTTAAATAAAAAAAAATAGTGATCAACAGTAAAACTATCAACAAAACAGAAGTCTCCTCATCACACGTGGCCATCCGAAACGGCGTCCGTCCAAGTCTCGGCGAGGCGATGGGGCGTCCAGAGCTCCGAACAGACAAGAACTGCTCCCAGAGTCCCTCCCTTAGCCCAAATACCGAGAATTACAGTCTAAAAGTGTGTCAGTTGACGCTAGGCAAAGGCAGAAAAACCCAGAAAAACCCAGAAAACCTAGAAAACTGTGACACTTTGTGTGATGACATAGCTGGCAAACTCAAACCCCCTAACCCCAAGCTGCGGACAGTTGAAGGGGTCGTTTCTTTCCTTTTCTCCCTCGTCTAATTTCTGTACTCCATTGACGTTGGCAACGCAACCTCCTGTAAAACATGCCAGATGCTTTGAGAGAAGACTATAAGGCTTCGAAAGTAAAGGAGATGTACACAGGTCAGTCAAAAAGGCAAAAAAAGCTCCGTCCCAGTTTGCAGCGAACGTGCAGACTAGTGACAGAAGTGTCCAATCAGAGCGTGTCCCTTGACCGCGCCGAAGCCGAACGAGGAATGACGACAACCCCCCCAATCTTCAGGGCCGTGGGAGGGGAGTATAGAGCCGGGAGGGGGGGGGTTATAATCGTGAAGTGGTTCTGCATAGACAGTTTATAAATGTTTGTCCTCCCCTTTTTTCTTTCAGTCTTTTACACGCCATGCTTTTTCTTGCAAAATAAAAAAAGAGAGCATCCAAAAAAGAGGATACAGACATAACAGTAAATACGAAAAAAAGAAAAAAAAACTTCACAGGAGCACCTGAGAAATGTTTTTTTAAAGTCTTTCCTCTTAACTGCTGTCACATTCCCAGCCCACGACAAATTCAAGTATCCGAAAAGAAAAGAAAACAAAAAAAACCCCAAAAAACAAACAAACAAAAAAAAAAACCACAGTTATCATAAATAATTATAAATTTACAATTTTTTGAATTGACACTTTCATATTTACAATATCTTAAATGCTTATGCTACTATTTTTTTTCCGTTTTGTTTCTTTAAGTGATTCCCTGAGAACTGAGTTGAGTGTCTCTTTTCTCGTTTATCCTCTTTTCTTTCCCGCTTCCTTCTGTCTGAAGCCGCAGAGTGCATCCTAAGTGTTGGGAAGGGGCGGCAGGTTAAGGAATGTGGAAGAAATGACCATTTTTCTCTTCCCCCCCATTGCGTTTTTCCAAATGAGTATTTTTTTAATCCTTTAACATGAACATAAGCCCACACATGTCCGCGAATTCAGCTTTTATACAAGATACAAGACAAATGGTGAGGGGGTGAGTATTAATGAAGTGCTTGTATAATAATGCTACTAAACTACTACTTATTGAGGAAAACGTGGCTGATAATGCTAATGCTAATGCTAGTCTCTGAATTGCTGTCCACCTTGCTAATGCAAAGACATTTTCCTAGCTAATCTCCATCAGCTGCATCTGTACCGTACGGTCGAAGAAGAACAGGAAGGCTGTTGACTTGAAGCCCATTTATAACAGAAAACAATGGGCACTTCTTCACCACACAATGCAGATGCGGCTCTCAGAGATTTGGTTTTCGCTCAGTCGTCTCGAAAAAGACAGATTCTTTTTTTTTTGTTGATCAAATTCAGGTGGAGAAGAAGGAAACACCTTTTCTTCCTCTGATGCTGCGGCAGCACCGTTCTCAGGCGTGGATTGTGGCTGATAGATTCAGCACCTTAAAATTCTCTTTCATCTCTTTCTCGAAAGACCCCCTCACTACAGCTACGTTCACATTACAAGCTTCTCAAATCCGAATGTTTTGCTCGAATCCGATCTCTCCGACACCACGGTTCACTCTGACTCAAGCTGACTCAAATCTTCATTAATGTGATGAACCGGCATCCTGAACTGACCCTCATGAGCTCCTCCTCCTCAGTAACGTCACGTGACTGAATCGCTGCATCATCAGCGCAAACTAACGAGCAGAATGAGCTTCGCTGAGAAGATCATTAACTCTGATCAGCTCTCAGCTTCATTATTAGAGCCAGACGGAGGAGAAAAAGGCGTGATGTGTTTCTTTCCCAACGTTTACAGGTCACATGGCCAGGAATCAGATACGTATCCAATCTAGGACCACATATGAAAGTGGCTCAAGTTGGGTTTGAAGAGTCACATTAGGGCAAAAAAAAAAACGGATTTGTGCCACCTCAGCCTGGTGATGTGAACACAGCCTACGTCCTGAAAAAGAGAAAAAACAAACCAAGAGGAACGGACAGAGGGGAGAGGGGAGGGGCCTGATGCTTGTGGTTTGGCCGAGTCCTGGGGTTGGTTTGTGTTGGAGAATTTCTAGAATAAGATGATTAACACCTCTTTGCTCAGCTGCGTCGCCCCACCGTTCTTTACCCTCCAAAAGTGAGGCCACTTCCAGACCGTTAAAGCTGTTCCTTAAATACGATCGAGGTATGACAGTAACACTGTGTGCGAGTGTTTCAGGAATGACCTTTTTTGTTTTGTTTTTTTTGTTTTGTTTTTTTTTTCTTTTTCTGAGTGTTCAAGCTCCTTCAAAAAAAAAAAAACAAAAAAAAAACAAAAAATAAACAAACAAAACAGTAAAACCCACTAATATCACCATGATGGAAAAGCTTTCCCAGGCTCCAAATATACACCGCCTGTCATTTGGTTTCTCTTTATGTGCCACTTCTACGTGTTTTTTTTTTAAATCGCAATTTGATATCCGTCACAAACTAAAGCAAGCATAAGCCGAAATAAAAAGCATTATTAAGCTTGTTCTCCCCTCCACAGGTTTCTACCTGGTAGAATAAGTCAGTGAACACTGGTTGTTCACAATTATTTAAAAAAAAAAAAAAGGAAAAAAAAGAAAACATAAATCAAACGAAACAATGTATAAATTCACAAAGGATGACAAAACAGAAGAATGAGAAGAAATAATGCCTTGAATTTAAATAAAACCGGAACAAGCAGATCCAAAGAGAGTTCTGTGCAAGGGCGTGGGGGCGGGAGGGGGGGGGGGGGGGGGGGGGGGGTCAACCGAAACGTTCCCGCACCAACATCATTAGTTTCTTCTTACCCTTGTAGATCTGCTTGAGGTTGTCTATGAACTGGGCGAACTGGATGTGGCCATCCTGGGCCAGGAGGAAGGTTTCTCTGGCCTTGCTGAGGAACTCTATGAACTCGCCATAGTGGCGCGGGCTGATATGGGTCAGCCGCGAGTGCGTGGTGTTGATGTAGGCGCTGATGGTGGCATCCAGCAGCTGCCTGAGGGGTGCCTTGTCTGTGCTCATGAGCTTGCCCGAGTTGCGGCGGCCAGGGATTCCGGCCAGGCCAGGAGCCGTCATGGTGCAGCGACGCAGAATGTCTGAGAGCACAGTGGCGCAGTGCACACTTTTGACCACTAGGGGGATGAGGGCAGCGAGCTCGTTTTTGCCCAGCGAGTGGCTCAGAGCGCAGGCCCACAAGACGTCATTAATGGCCGGGTGCGTGTCCTGGTTGTAGGCCAGGTTGAGGTGGGCCATGGCCAGTGAGGCCAGCTTAAACGCCCGTAGCGGGTAGCCACGGTGCTCCATGTAGCGCGCGATGGTGAAGAGCTGTGAGTAGCTCATGCCTGTGGAGGCGGCGTCAATGACGATCTGGTAGGCAGTCTCGAAGGCGATGTGGTCCTTCTCGCAGAGCGTCAGGGCCGAAAGAGCACAGTTCTGAGGGTCCTTCATAGCGCACTGCAGGGCCAGTGTGCGTGCGCAGCCGGCCAGCTCCTCACGCTGAGGGTAGTCCAGGCTGAGCCGCAGCACCGTGTTATGAGACATGACCGTGGCAGCCACGATGCTCGTGGCTTCGGTCGGGGTGAAGAGGGTGTACCAGCTCTGCAGGATGCTGACCAGTGCTCGCAGGCCTGAGATGGGAGAGAAAGGATGATTAGAGGCATTTAACTTGGCAGTGAAGTAATATCAATTATTATTAATAATAAGGCTGTTCCCTACAAAATATGTAAGAAAAATAAGCAGTATTAGTAAGTCCTACCAATTACCGTGCTAGTGATTAAATATTCTGTGCTTTTCATTTTTTTTTATTTATGGTTCCAGTCTTCAGTACAGTGATTCCAAACTTTTGAATGCTAGTGTAAAACGAAAGCTTCCATTTAAGGTATTACAATCTACAGTCCAATGTTTTTCGAACACTGTGGTTTATATATTAATATTTACGACATTTATTATTGATTTCTTTATGTCTTTTGGAAAAGAAAAACCTGCTCTTCACACCAAGGAAGTCGCTTTGATGAAAATGAAAGTGTGTTGAAGCAAAATATACCTAAATCAGCAGCACATAAATGTTTATATCCTTAGCCGTTTTCTCAATTAACTGAAAAGTACAAGTAAAAATTTGTGTAAAAATGCAGTAATTTTGCTGCTTACCGACTTCAGTTGCACAGGTGACAAGCCAGCGTACCATCTCTCTTCGTCTCCAGTTGAGAGTGGACAGAGTCATCCGCATCACCTACACAGAAATAAGGATGAGTTACAAAAAGAAAAAAAAAAGACCAGACACACACACACAAAACACAACGTAAACACCAGAACACACACACCTGAAGGCCAAGCTCCAGAGCGACATTGAGCAGCGTGATGTCGGGTGGGTTATCTGCGGGGGTGGCGATTTTAAAGGCGTCCTGGGCCAGTTTGAAGATCAGTGAGGAGGAGTGAATGTTCTTCTGGATGGCCTCCAGAACCGTACGCAGCCTCAGCATGTCTCCTACTCAAAACACCAAACACATTCACTCAGACTGTAACTCAAACAATAGCATCTTTATCGAGGAATTTATACTACAGCTGCAAAATGTGTTGCATAAAGATGCTTAGAGTAAAAAACGGACAAAACCCTAGCAATATGTGACTGGCATACAATACATTTCAACAACGGGGTTCAGACTCAATCAGTGAACATCTTTCAGTTATGCCGTTATATATTGTCGCTGCCGGGACAAAACTTCAAGTCTTCAAGTCTATTTTTGGTTTTTGACATTTTTCTTTTTTTTTTATTTGAAAATCACCAGCTTTGCTTTACATTGTGTCAAAACACTGTTTCTTCATTAACTTCCATTAAGATTTGAGAACATTTATTTCCCTCTTCTGTAAAGTCATCATTTTGGAGATATGAGGTTTTGTTCCAATATCAAAGATATTTATGTACCGTATTTTGTGCAAGCATTTGAGCATTACTCACCCTTTGCTGCAGTGAGCATGGTTGAAGCCAGCTCGCACTGCTGGGACTCCAGATGTCCAAGGGTGAACCAACGGGGGTACCTGCTGGGTACGATGGAGATGCCGTGGTGGGGGTGACCCACGTCGCCCGAGGGGGCCGTGGACTCCAAAACAGGCAGTCTGCAATACATAGCCCATTATTATCAGTCAGTATTATGGAAAGTTTCACACTTCTATGCTTCGTAACAGTCGTCATAAGGCCCAAACCAAGGCTATGTGACACAAACCAGTCAAGTAAGCCTACTGGAGAGCTTTTTATGTGTTGACCTCAGTAAACAGTTTGCACAGTGCTAACCTGGTGGAGCAGTTAGTTTTCAAAAGTTTTCTAGTTTCAGTGCAAAACTAGAAGGAAACTTCAGACACCAAATGCATCGTCTTATCGACTCAATCTGGCGTAACGGAGCAAATTATGTAAACTGCTTTAACCAAGATTCACATTATTGTCCAGTTTCATGACGGCTTCTTCCCCTACATACCAGATTCAACTAATGATGGATGTGACAATTAGGTAAAGAGTTCAAACAGGTGCTTTAAAAAAAGGGAAAACCCTAAATTGTGCTTGGAACTGGACGAGGAGCTCCCGGACAAATCAATTTCAGCTCAGGCTGTGACTGCACGACCTTTGAAAACACCCAGACTATATCCCAGCTCTCTGTGCTCCATTAGCTTTGTCTTTATGCGGAGGCAGCAGATCTGCTCTTCTGTGCTCTGCTACCCATGTCTGGGTGAGTGTGCAGTGGGAGCTGCATTATTGATTGTGTATCAGTGAGGACCCTGAGGATCTGGCCTGGATTAATGACAGCACAGTAATAAAGGCCCACTGAGACACTATAGGCTGCAGCCAGAGACAGCAGAGCCATGCAAGCACAGTCACAGACTGAGAGTGTGTGTGTGTGTCTGAAAAAAATTATATTTAAAAGCTATTTATCAGGTCAGTAAGCATTTATTTGTTAACCATTATATATAGAAATTTCACCTGTGTAATTAAATGGTTCAGATGTAATAAAAGTTTAATGTGAAATGCTTTGTGCTGAACAGAAATTTAGACCTCGATTTCTGTACAGTGGTGGTGATAAAAACTAGGAGTCACTGTGTCAAATACAAATATAGCCATTTCATTTACTATCCAAAATGACCAGTAAACCTACATGTCTGTCTTCTGAGTATATGTAATGCTGGTAATGGTAAATTAATAGTAAAACTGTGGTACTGATCAGTGGTTATTTTGGCTAACAACCTGTCTGCCATGAATGAAGGAAAAAAAATGGGTCAAAACATCAACAAACATCAGTGAAACATCTCAGGAATTAGGCGATGTATTCAGAACCATTTTATGTAATATCTTCTGTGAGGAAACATTTAGAGGCTTCAGATGTCTGGTTCCTATCACCACCGCTGTAAACAATTGACCGTCTACATTTCTCTAGAATGCATCAATTCACTTTAAACCGTTCTAAATGACTTTGTTAATAACTTACTGATTTAATTATCATTTAAATCAGGTGTGCTTCTGATGGAATTGAACCACGGCATGCAATAGCTGGAGTGCACCAAGGAGAAGACGACACAAATCTGTGTTCTTCTAACCACATAACACAGAACTGATTGAAAACTAATTGAAAATGAGGAACTTTTATTACTTGTAGTTCTAATATTATGTCGTCTCTTTACAAGGAAAATCACTCTTACTACTCAAGACTTGTGCACTGTACTGTAGGTTTAGGCTTTTTTCTACACAAGCCATTTACAATGATTTCTGTCCTCAGTGTTTAAGATCAGCTGGAATTTTTGTCACAATTTTTGCGCTCTCCACTCACGGTCCTTGCTGGCCAGGAGATTACACAATTTAGTGTTTTCCCTGCTTTAATACACTTGACTCAACCCATCATGGGTGTGATAATTAGCACAGATGAGTTGAAACAGGTGTGCTGGAGGAGGAACACCAGAGCTGCTCTAAAGGAATGAAGTGGAAAGTGGGAAGAGCAGTGAGAAAAATTACACTACCCTTCCAAAAAAATGTAATCAACTTCACCAATATTAAATGTTGCTATAATTTTTTGGATAACACTACTATAGGGCAGTGTTCATAAGCCTGTACATGCACTTCATTACAACTGACTGAGACCTATTCAAACATTAACACAAATTCCAGTTGGCATCTTTTGTCATAAAGGCTGCGTTTGCCAACATCAGGTTGTCATGACACTTTCTGGAGCGAAATGACAAAGACTTTGTAGATCAGTGCATGTGATGGTAATATTAAAGCTCATTACATGACATAATACAGCCCTACAGTGTATTAATTTTGTTATTCTATATAGAACAATGGCTCAGAGTGCTGATTTATATACTATAAACTAAATGCCAAAAGGTATTTTAGACTTTTTTTCCCATTTAAAATTTCAGGACAAAAAAAAAAAAAAAATCATCAAATAATAAAAGTCCTGTAATTTTTTGCACCAGAAATATCTACACATTTGAAATATAAGGCACTCTGTATCTGTTGACTAACATGTCAGAATCATTTTATACATTTACTTTTATATATTTATGTGCAACCTAATTGCTTTTTACATTGCTGAAAACAGTAAATCCAAACAAAAATTTTCTAAAAAATGTAAAAACAGTACCGTAATTATGAATTTCAAGACTATCATGGTCCAAAAACAGAAATAACTGTTTGTGTTCTCACCTCATGGCCCTCAGGCCGATCTTGTAGGCCAGGTCCGTGTCGTGGGGAAGGAGTGCTGTGAAGAGGTACTTGGCGAATGTGTGCATGGGTACGCTTTCTCTGTGGATGACCTCGCCAAGGCCACTGAAAGGACCACCTACACAAACACAATCATACATCATCGGAACTCAACGTACGTCATCACCACCACAGCGTCCTATTCACTAAACAGTACACTGTTTTGTAATCCTGCCGTTTTCTAGAGGTGCTTGAAAGAGCTGGAGAATGCATAGTGTTCACAGCTCTTACATTCCCCAGTGAACCACACTGGAAGTGTTCAGACGATGTATCCTTCCTAACAGAGAACACCTAAGATTTACGTGACAGAACATGATGGCTGTTTCAGAATGATGAATATTCATGTAATGTTGGTGTATGTACTAGTTCCAGTTAATACTGTTCTAAATAGTGCCCCAGTGCAGGGAAGAGTGACCCTTTCGGTTCCCTATAACAGTGCTCTATTTAGTGTACTTGATTTTATAATGTTGGAAACCGTAATTAGGGGACTTTCGGTTCTCTATAATAGCATTCTATGGAGTGCTCCTGATTTTATGCAGAGAACAACGATAAGGATGAGCGCTGGTCAGCTTAGAGCCATGTCAATTTGGTTCAGACGGCTGTTAGGCGAGTTGTAGTGAATAACGCCAACAAAATGATGTCACAGAGCGGGAAATCTGTGGAAGACGTGTGTTTGTGTGTGTAAGACTAGAGAGAACGAGGAGGGTGGCATGGGAAAGAAAGACGGGGGAATATGCAAGCCCAGGGGAGGAGTGTGGGAAAGGCAAAAAGAAAAACAGGAGAGAGGGAGGGAGATAAAACAGCAGTGTAAAGGGAAGATGCCAGAGGAGAGTGCAGTGAAAAGAGCCTGTTTCTCTGCACACTTTGTTAGACCCCCTTCACCCTGTTCTTCAGTGGTCAGGACCCCCATGGACCCTCACAGAACAGGTACTATTTGAGTGGTGGATCATTCTCAGCACTGCAGTAACACTGACGTGGTGGAGGTCTGTTAGTGAGTGTTGTGCTGGTACGAGTGGATCAAACACAGCAGTGCTGTTGGAGAATGGTCCACCACCCAAATAGTACCTGCTCTGTGAGGGTCCATGGGGGTCCTGACCACTGAAGAACAGAGTAAAAGGGGCTAAACAAAGTATGCAGAGAAACAGATGGACTACAGTCTGTAACTGTAGAGCTACAAAGTGCACCTATATAGTACAACCCCAATTCCAATGAAGTTGGGACATTGTGTAAAACATAAAACAGAATACGATGATTTGCAAATCCTTTTCAACCTATATTCAACTGAATACACTACAAAGACAAGATATTTAATGTTGAAACGGATAAACTTTATTGTTTTTTGCAAATATTCACTCATTTTGAATTTGATGCCTGCAGCCCATTCCAAAGAAGTTGGGACAGGGGCATGTTTACCACTGTGTTACATCACCTTTCCTTTTAACAACACTCAATAAGCATTTGGGAACCGAGGACACTAATTGTTGAAGCTTTGTAGGTGGAATTCTTTCCCATTCTTGCTTGATTGGTATTGGGGTTGTAAGTGGAGCTGACAAAATGGACATTGAGCATAGAAACAAGGAGGTGGTCATAATAATATGCCTGATCAATGTAAGGCTGTACTGGTTATGAGAAGTTGTAGACCAAATCTGATGAGATTGGACTGCACATCCCTAATAAAGACAGTGTGTTCATACCTTCCAGTAGCAGTACAGCCTGCTTCCGGAGCGTCTGGACCAGCAGCTCGTCCAGCTCCAGTTCCTGCAGCTTGGCTACAATCTGCTCCTCGTTGCGGCAAACTTTATCCTGGGCATACAGTCCCTCCGGCATCAGCCTCTGCTGTCCCATGCCCATCAGCGCCACCTCCAAGGCCAAGGCTAGATACGACTCCCCGCCGTCTGAGCAGCCCCACACAGGCACGTGCTGATACACTGGAGGTTTCGGCTCACCCGAATCTGCAAGGAAACACAAGTGACCGGTTAGTGACCACTTTCTGTGCTCTCCCCATTGACTCTAGCACTGTTATGGGTTAGCATTGTGCTGCTAATGCATTTGTTCCTCAAATCAAAGTGATCTAATTTTACTCCGAATGTAATTGATTAGCCAACACGTTTGGTATCAGACGTTTGTACTGGAGCTACAAAGCTAACAAGTAATGAAAATCTAATGGAAAACTTTCTATCTATTAGCATTGAGCTTACTGCTTGCTTAAATCATTACAAACTGACAAGGTAAGTAAGTCTGCAAAAGACTTGCTTATGTGGTTTTAGACACTATCTATAAAAATAGACAAAATCATGGACAAAATTTAAGATGACCACTAGTGTTTTTAGCCATGCAAGATATTTGTCCATTTTTATAGATAACAGTATCAGTTTGCATGAAGCGAATGGTACTATTAGCAACACTCCAGTACAAAACTAAAGCAAAAAGACACCAGGCTGCTCGGCTACATTAGAGGCAAACTGTGTAAATTATATTTGCCCCCAAACTATCCTTTATACCACCTGTATGTGCTGGAGGTTACACTGATGAGCCATCAGTAGTAAGTACTAAAGGTTTCCACTGAACTTAAATGGTATTTACAGTAAACTACTGTAGACTAATAATGACTAAGTAAAGGTGGGGGAGGGGGTGTGTGTGCAAAAACAAAATCTGTCTGTCTGATAAGAGACTCAGCTCTTAAATCCTGGCTAATGAACCCAGTTGTCCTCTGTCTGAATCAGGGTTCACCCTGAAAGCCACCAGTCACGTGATTTTTCCTCAGCTGGGGGAGAAGCTTATAGTCCTCGGTAGGTAACTGACAAACCCAAGCTGCTGCTTAGGGGGAGTTTATTTACTGCTATACCTCCCACCCCTTAGTCTGGAGATTCTACACACACACACACACACACACACACACACACACACACACACACACACACACACACACACACACACACACACACACACACACACACTGGGGTAGATTACAATGCTTGTAAGCAACATTAGCCTCACACATCCATTGCAAATTAATGGAGGGGATTCAAATGGATGAGCTAATGCGAACAACTGGAAAAGATACAATGCACAAAGAGGTGTCAGGATGACCAGGGAGTGAGAGATAGAGGTGTTTGGACTACATGCTTCAGCTGTTGTTGTTGGTCCTGCTCAGCTAGCACTCTGACCTCTGGATGCTCCGATTGGATGAGCCCTAGGGCCCGCCCACACTGCTGCAAATGCCAGATGTTTCCAACTGTGTGATGGAGTCAAACAAAGGGCTCTCCAACACGCACGCATGCTTGTTTTTCCTCAAGACACTGGGACACACATATCCCATGAAAGCTACAGTACAAATATACAGTAAAATGCCCCATATGTAAACCATATATGCAAGAAAATATATTAAATGTTGCATCACACTGTACTGCTATGCCTAATGTGAAATTGTATTATATTATTGTATCATGACTAGCATTTTAGCTTGCGGCTAGAGCACTGGATTGGAACGCTATAAAGAACATCTTCAAATACTGTACTTTTGCAATGTCGAATGCTCTAATAAACTGAAAATGGAAGCCCCTCTACACTGGTGATGCATGGAAAAATGTACAGAATCGAGACACCGCTGTACCAAACCAAATCATTGATTTTGTGGATTGTTACGTGCCTAGCAAGTAACTATATGTAATGAGAACTTTCAAAGCTTAACTCTAAATCTAACCCCATGCTTAACCTCAGTAAAAAAAAATAAAATGGAATTATTTTGTCAGTCCTGCAGGTTAGCCCTGTTTTCCCCTATAACTTCCTACAAAGTCTTGGTATTTCTTTCTTGAAAATGTCTGAAAACACACAGATGCACACACGATCACTAAAACCTAAGGAGAAAAAAAAAAGTACTACAACACACACACACACACACACACACACAGACACACACACAGACAGACCCAATCACCGTACCACTCAGCTGCATTATTCCACATCACAATAGCTCCCTGTTGGTCTCACAATAGAAACACAATAGCCAACACTCTCCTTTTTGGCAAAGACTGGGGAGAGATGTATAGAATGCAAATGCAGACTGAATTTATACGTTTTACTCCACTGTGTGTTCAGAATGACTTCTCAGAATGAATGACTAAGCGAACTGAATGAACCCCCAAACACACACACACACACATGCGCGCGCACCAATCAGCAGGACTGAATAATGTTATAAGTGACTTAATGGGGAATTTGACCAATTTTCCAACATAAGTAAACAGGTAAGATGTATACATCATCATTCAGAGTGATTCAGGGTTAAATGGTTTGCTGTAGAGAGACTCACTGACATATTTCTTTACAGGAACCAGGGGTTGCCATGTCTACAACTCTCATATTATTATCATTTTATTTACTATCCAAAATGACCAATGAACCTACATGTGTCTTCAGCCTTTTATATGTAGTGTTGATAATGGTCAAATAAAGGCAGGGGGTGGTTCTTCAGCAACTATTTTGCCTATCAGCGTCCTACATGTACATCTCCTTCATGGATTTAAAAAATACATTTAGGGCCAAGACTTCCTCAGGACGATCATAAAACAATGACTTTGTATTCATAGAGGTGTTAATCATTTTTGGATGTCTGGTTCCCATTATAACCACTGTAACATTAAATTAAATTGCTCTGAATGACTTACATCTTAACCATTTAATTATCCAGAAATATTGGGGGGGAGGGGGATTAGTGGAATTGCCCTTTAAGTGGTGCACACCCACATCTCCCCCTTATGGGTCACAAACACAATATCAACCAACAATAGTCATAATACTGTACCTCCGGTGTCCATGGCGTTGTCATCTTCCACTCGACACGTCTCCGTGAGGGTGGCGAAAAGGCAGCCGATGGGGTCAAGGGGGTGGCCCACCCAGCCCTCCAGATTAGTAGTGCTGGTCATTCCCCTCTGCAGCAGCTCTGAACACATACATACATATATTTCACTGAATACTGGGTGATAAATGACTCTGCGCATCAGCAACTGATAATTAATTTAACAGCTTCTCCATAAGTATGTACAGACCAGTTTTCACAGTGCTGCACATTTTAATGTTTTCTCTGCTCTAATTCACCTGACATCATCAGCTCATTAAGCCCTCCATGAGGTAAAAATGGATGTGTTAGAGCAGAGAACACTACAAATGCTCAGAAAAGATAGCGGAGGGCAACGACACTCATTATCGTGACAATTTCTGTCACAGTGTGAACTGTGAACACTGAAACTGCATTGGTCTTTACAAAAATAGCATTATATTTTAATATTGGTGCTTTTTTGTCTATTCCAGAAATGCTGTGATTTATACTGTGTATCTAGAAAACGTCATGAAGTACTGTGACATTACATTTGTACCTTATAGCCCACCCTTTAGTGTAGATCTACTTCAGGACCAGCACTGAAAACCACTAATATTAACATCAGGACAGAAGTGGGGTATAGATGGTACAGCACAGGTCGAATGTTGGCTTCTCAATAAGATGGACTGTCTCGCATCCATGAGGTCATGTCATGTGCAGTCGGTTACACTTAACACAATAAACACACAATCATGTGATTAATTTGTGGAGAAAAATCAGCTAAATAAATTGTATTATTTGATTCCTCTTTCAAAAACAAGTGCTCAAAGTCTATTTCTGGTCCATCAAATCCAATTGTTTTTTTGTCCTATAGCAGCACTGCAATCTTTGCAAACCCAGGTGAGGTTTGTTTACAGTTGTGCAGAGAGCAAACTACAAACGTCAAGAATATGTAAACAGCCGCCAGGGTAAACTGCTAAACTGATGGCATTTAGAGTATAACACCCATCAAACGTCACATGTCATAGAGTAACAAAGCCAGACTAAATAAAGGCAGCAAGGTTAAAACAAACTGAAATGATCCTTATAAGAAGTTTAGGGGAGCCTCCTCAGTCTCTGAACAGAGCATAATGGCGCTTTTGTCAGCTCTTGGCTACTATAGACATAGTATCTTGCCAAGTAGATAAAGACTGCAGTGAGGTCACGTTTTGAGCCGTGTGCTTGCACATGTCTTACCTTTCTTCTGGTGTTTGTAAATGTCCAACTGCCGCTGTTGCTGAAGCCGAAGTGTATTAATGATGGCTACGGCCAATCGCAGGGCCTCCCTTGGGTAACCGTGGGAACGCAGGGCGTCCACCCTGGCGCATGCTGTAGGCACATGGTCTAGAAGACAAGTAACATGAGAGTCAGCATGCCAGTGTCTCTCCATTGTTTTTTTCGAGATATACCCTTACGGCTAGACCAAGCTTAAGCTGGGAAAACGGACCAAATCTTTTCAGAAGCTGCTTATTTTAGCTCCTCAATCCTGCACTAGTGGAATTAGAGCGCTTACAGCACTAAGAGGGGGATCCTAATAATCGTACACATGCAGATATATCCTTAAAAGTCCAATGCATCCAATGCAAGTAGCAAGAAAAACACAGAACATACTCACAAATATATACTGCCTGGGCTGCAACTAACGACTACTCGGTCAACTATTGTTTGATTTCTTCACTACTCTATTATCATGCCTTCTTTGTTTCCCCTTCCTTGCTGCCTTAGCTCTTTAGGTGAGGTTAAAATGGGTGTTCGAGCAGAGAAAACAAAAGTGCAGTGAAAACAGGTGGCCAACATGACACTCAACACTGGTCAATTACATGACCCTACGATAAAATTCTCTTTTCTTATTTTATTTGCACTGTTAAAAGTTAAATTAGAGTGGATTTTTATTGTTAAGTCATTTACTTAGACATAAGTGCAATAGTGCTTTCTAATGTTCATAAGCACACAACCGATTCCAGTACAACAGTGTTCCTCTTCCTCAGCAGCTTCCATCATTTAAAGTTTTGTAGTGTGCTGCGTGCTTCACGTGAACATTTCCGAGCACTGTAAAGCATTATAGCACTTTTGTTTTTAAGTAAATGATGGCTTAACAAAAAAAATTTATTCTACACTGCTGACTAATTATTACAGTCCTACTGATGTCTGTTTATATATGAAGCCAGTTCTTAGAAACTGAAAACTGATGTCCAGACATAGACTAACGGCAGCAGATCGACAGGTACTTATCTTCAGTTCCACCCCACCCTTAGCTTGTGTTTCGTTCTTACCCAGCCACAAAGGCAGGCCCTGGGGGTTAAACAGCAGGCTCTCTCCTTCTCTCTGATAAGCAGGAGACATGTAGAAATCGCTGCTTATGATTCTCTGCAGGTGGCTGTCCTGCCAGTGCAGGTCACATGCTTCCATAGCTCGGGTGAACACTGTCCGCCTGGGCCTGGCCAGTGAGTCTGAGAGACATGGACACATATAGGAGCAGGATAAAGTGAGCACAGGGTAAAGGTACAAAAAAAACTGCTTTACATAAAAGATGTAAGCTCTGCAATTTTTATTTTAGGCTGCTGGCTGAGTTAACGTCTTGAATTCTACATTCATTATTCCCATAATATCATTAAGACCCATAGCCAAATGCAAAATTTTGGGTACCTGGTTGGTTTTGTTGATTTTCCAAGAAAAACAAGTTAACATATCCTCTACACAGAGCACATTTCTGGACATTTGAATGCACGATTACTGTTTATTTGCCCTATATTAACATACTGGGAACACAATAAAACAAAAGGTAGCCTGTGCAGAAGTTACGGCATATCCTTCTCTTATTTGCACTGTTAAAAGTTATGTTTTTGTCCAATATGTTAAACTCAGCAGAAACTGTGATTGAAATTGGCAAGAAAATGCTAAATTAAATGTCTTTCCTGTAAAGGAAAGGTCTTCACTTATTTTGTAATGTAATTTGACTGGAGTGGCTCAAACGTTTGCATATGACTATTGTTCAGTAACTACTAAGAAGCTAATATGTACTCAGTGAAAGAGCGAAGAACTACACCAAAAAAAAAAAAAAAAAAAGGCCCCTCAGTATGAATGATAATTCACTGTTCAGAGACACTTCCCTAGAAAAGAACAGAAACTATGACTCAAAGCAAACCTATAATACAAACTATTTGGCAGGCACTAAAGTGAGGGACCACTACTGTAAGTGTTTTCTGAAAAATGCTAAAGTTGTGGGTCTGATATGTGAGCCAAAGGCTGACCTTGTGCCAGGTTGCTCTGGGGCAAGGCGTTGGTGATGTTGGGCAACTCACTGCCATAGTTGCCATCCTCTAGGGGGCAGATATCCATATCTCCCCATTTCTTCAGCTGCTTCAGCCATGCACTCTTCTCCTCACTCTTACAGTGTGGGTTCAACACAATACACACCCACAGCGCACCTGCAAGACAGCACGATGAGTCAACGAGACGCAGGGGAGCAGATCTCTGAGAACATTACTAAGGAGTGCCTTGGAGAATGTGGGAAAGGAGATCAGGAGTGAAGAAAGTGTGACAAACGAAGAATAACCATACTTTTATTTCATTATTGTAAAAGATTAATCTGTTGTCTATCCTCCGATTAACATTTTCACCTTAACCTCGTGCAGTAATATCACCTCCAACACTTCCTGTACAGCATTGCAGCTGAAGACTATAGAACTTTATAGAGCATTTCTGCTTTTTTTAATGTAACAAAATACAAAAATTTGTTAATGACCGTTCATGTGAGTTCTGCAGCACCAAAAAAAGAAAGAGGGGAATAGCATAAGTGAGAAAGAGAGAGAGAAAAGACAGACTGCACATCGGGAAGACAGAAAGAATAAGAGGCTGGGACAGAGCCCTTCACTTCCTGCAGCTTTTAATGGGTCTTAAAGGTGAAATGGAAAAATGAGCGGCTGGCGTGTAATGGAGTAGGTGCTAGTGCATCACTGTCAGCATGTGTCAAACACTGGCCTGTGCGGAGCAGGAGATGTGGCAGGTGCAGGGCAGCCTGCTCTGCCTCCGCTCTTTTACAACTGTCTGCATCACACACACTGCCTCTCTGCTGAGAACAGATGGCTGGGGTTGCGTCTTTTTCCTCCGCTGTCATTTACACCCTCGTCAAACTTGCTGATTGGTTGACGCGCTAATAATGCCCACAGCGCTGGCCAATTGGAGAGTTGACTAAAACCCTGACATGCCTGGTCTTTTATTAGGCGCTCTGTCAGTCTGGCAGGGCTGAAACTAAGGATGTAACTGCTGAAGTGATTAACAAACAAACGATTGTTACACCTGTGCCATCAGTTAAAAAAAAATGTTAATTTTTAGTTTATTTCCAATAAAAGCTCCTAAATGAATAGGCAGTTTATCACTCGAGTTGTCTTTGTTGATCAGGATGGAGCTGCCAAAGCATGTGTGTGTGTGCGCGTTACTGCAGCTGTGGTCTCGAAGGAAAAAAGCTAGCAGAGCCCCGTTCTCAAACGAGCCTGCTCAGGAAGCGCTCCCATCGACCCCCTTAAATGGCCTGATCAATAGAAGGCAGTCTGAAAGCCCATTGATCCCAAACCGTTCATGGCCTCTTGATAGAGGTGAGTGGTCAGACGTGTGCATTGACTTGCAGAACGCATGGACGCTGATGCAGCACTACAGGCCACAGAGTCGCGCCTCTGTACGCATATGTCTACTCTGCATGCTCCAAGCACGCACTGAAAATTCCTAAAAATGAGCAGGTGAGTTGACAGGAAAGTGGTTGTTACCACTGGTTGAGCAAAACTATTAAAGGAATATGCTGGTGGCACTAATGGTGAAGTAAAGCTAGTGTTATAGGCACGTGAGTGTGACTGTCACCAAATATTTATGTATTTGAAAGATTTGACCAACTGGAACGCAGTCATTAATACTACTAATACAGAGACAGTACACAAAAATTGGTGCATGGATAAATCATCAATACTGCTGTCTTGTTCATACAGTGACAGGTTGTAAATTTAAATTGCGATTATCTTCCAAAATCAATCTCAGTAAAGGTCTTTTTTGATTTATATGCTTTGCAGGTATAAATTTAGAGGTGCTTTTAAAGAAAGAGAGGTAATGCTGACCACTCATCTTTATCCATCATCCACTGCTTGCAGTGTTCCCGTTGGGATTTGGGCTTCATGGGAAATGAAAATCAACTGTTAAAAATATCGTTGAAAGCGACAGGGCTTCAATTTGGCCACTGCATGAGGAGCAAGCGTGAAGAAAATGAAAGGAGAAGTGAGATGCTGAGGGTCCACGCTGTTCGCTGCGGAGGCCGTAACTCACCCAGCTCATCCCACAGCTGCCGACACTTGTCTGTCATGCCGGTGCCCTGCTGTCGCCATAGCGACAGGCGTGGATCAGCCATGAACTGTTCGGTGATGAGAGTGAGCATGCGCGCTCCATTCGAGTCCCGCATGCGCAACATCTCCCGAACCTGCAAGCGCATTTTAAGAATGTTTAGGAAAAACAACAAGCAAACAAATCATAAATAACTTCAACATGTCATGAGAACACATACTGGACCAATTACAAATTTCCTACACCATCATCAACAGTCAATGGACAGTTCAATGGGTCAGACCTAATCTGTTAAGCGCTGTGTGGTACTGGACTCCAGGTAATCGTAGCAGGCATAACCCCTACCCTTAATGCTAGTGAAACTCTATGTAACCATGTGCACAGAGAGGTCCCCAGATTCTGCAGTGCAGTATTAAGGTGGACATCTACACAGTAAACAGCACAGCCACAGCAGCAAGTGAAAAGAAGAGGCTGCTTGACATTTAATTAAAGCGCATTGATTTAAATGGGCCTCCTAGGATTTCATAGCACCATAATTTATCACAATAGCATCTTTAACACACAGGTTTGCTTTCAAGCAGTGTCAGAACCCTGGCGGGGGGTTGGGTGGGTCACACATGCATGCATGCATGCATATTGCGTATTATATATATATCTCGCTGTTGTCGGAAGAAACCCTCGTATCTCCAAAATAGTAACTTTACAGGAGAAGGAAAAAACCTGCTTTTATTTTAATGTAAGTCAATGGAACCAGACATCTTTCCAAGCAAGTTTTGGGCCGTTTCTTTTCATCCATTCATCATGAAATTTATACACAATGTAAAAGACAATTTGAAAATATATATATATATATATATATCCCCCCCCCCCCCCCCCCCAACATACATCACTAATATCAGTGACTTGTGTTAAGTCTATTCTAAACCTGTGCTCACAATATGAACATAATATTCTTGAATTATTGAAAGCAATAAACATTCTGATGATTGATTTTGCCTACTCATATGGCTGTAGAAAAAAATCCTCCTGTAGAGTCAAATATGAGGAGATAAGAGAAGAGATTAATCGTGTTTAACTACACAAAAGAGTGTGATTAATGACCATTATTGTAATTGTTTGACAGTCCAAGAAATAATAAATTATAATATATTTATAAATATTCTAGCCCTTGCAGTGCATCTAAAACACCCAGTCTCTCACCTTGGCAAACATGGAGTTAAGCTGTTTGCCTGAGCCGTAGTAGCCTCCCTGGGAGAGAAACTGCTTGACCTGCTCTCGGACCTGCTCCTCGTCCAGGTGCCAGCAGTTATCATCGTCTATACTGGCTCCTGCTGTGGGGTCTGGGGCCCCTAATACACAAACACACACACAGAAAGAGTCAGGCAAAACACACATACTCTACTTTAGCAAGAGGTTTAAAGAGCACACAACACCAGGGACATTACATACTGAATCAGTCAAATAAATAAGAAATAAATGAGTTTCCACAATTAATCTGGAAAACCAGACTATTAAAGACGAGATGCTCACGTTCTAAAAGGTTTTTCTAGTTAGAGTGAGTAAGAGATGGCGACGTTATTTAAACTGAATTCTGAAGTCACTCTCTCAGTACTATACACAGTAACACTACCACTTATATCAAATGACTCAAAAACACTTGATTTTGACCTTAAGAGCTGAAAGAATAATCTTGCGCAGTTTTCAGAAATGAAAGCTATTGACACACACACACGCTTCCCTACACTGTGCCTCTCTCTCTGCATAACACCGCTCTCTCTGTGAAAAGCACACGCTGATTTGGAAATAAGAGAGGAGAGATGGAACGCATTAGAGATTTCATCACTTTACGTGGAGAATAACACTCCATTTCCAATACACCAATCCTCTGTAGGCTCATTCTTCATCCATTCCATAAGACGACTTACCGGCACATTCTACTCAGCTGAAGCTCAGCTGACAACCACACACACACACACACACACACACACACGTTTGTTTTATACAGCGCCAGGATGTGTCATACATACACTACTGTGGAAAAGTCCCAGGAACCTAAGCAAATCGTTTATTAGGGCAGTTAAGTGTGGTTATAAATGTAAAAAACACCATAAAATGTGAAATGGTTAAGACGTTGTGAGCTAGTGAGAAGGACGGGCTCGGTTCCAGATTTGAGCCAGAAGAAAAGACAAACCAGGCACTGGTAACAATATCTACAAATAATACCAGATACATCGCTACTTACTGTATTAATGTTATTTATTAGGGGTGATTAAAAAAAACATTCACCTGATTTCAAAGCACCATGTTTTCACAACTGTGAGGGAGCTAGAGGAACCAATCACAATCCAACTGAAAGGGGGGTCATAGAGTTTCTGACTGTCAGGGGAAGATGGGCTCCCTTCCGTCTGTGAGGACATGAGACCTCTGAGCAGGAAGCGTTCTGTGTTCCTCACTTCAATAAGAGTGAATCCGTCACAACTGTGCAACGCCATTTTCATCGGCAGTGAACCTCCAACAGCTCAGAGCACTGGATGCTTGGGCCACAGCACTGGCTGATCTCTGAAATCGCACTGAAAGAGCTGTTGGGCACTAAAGTTACAGAAGAAATTTCATCACTTAAATCATTTAGAATTTACTGCATTGCTCTGTAATGATTTCCAAGTGAAATAAATCATTTTGAAATTGGATTAATATTTTTGAACCACCCTGTATTTATTCTGATATTAACGTTTTTTTATTTTTAATTTGTTTTTAATTTTTAGAAATCCTTACTGCCCAACTGATCAGCTTTTTCAGTGTAATTTTCTCAGATGCCTAAAATGTTTCCACATCACTGTACATTGGTAAATTTTGAAAATGTCAGTTTTACTTTATAATGTGTTAAACATTCAAGATGAATGGGCTAATAAAAAAAGCTTTAAAATTACTTTGGGAATAATTTATTCAATTAATTTCAAGATATTTACCATTTTGGAGATGATATAAGGATATATGACACACATACACACACACACACACACACACACACGTTTGTCTTGCTGTACATATGAGGATCTCCATAGGTTTTGCTGTGAGGTCACTGTAGCTAAATAACACTACACCTAAACCTAATCCTACCCTTATCCTCAGTATCCAAAAGGCAATTTTTCTGCTCTTTTAGTTCTCAAATAAAAATAGTAATTGTGGTGAAAACAACACCTGCCCAAGTAAGGACCAGCAAAATGTGCTCACCTGAACAAAAAATTCATATAGTTCTAACATAGTGAGGACACTGGGTCCTCGCAAGTAGAGTAGTACAAGAACACAAACACGCATATACATATACCTTAGTATCCAAAAATAAAAGGAAAAACTAAAATCTTTTGTAAAAAGCCCTTTACAAAGCCAGGAGGATTTTGTTGGTCCTGCAGGGTTTTTTCCCCCAATTTTCTCTGGATACACACATCCTCCCACACTCTGAATCACACTGAACTCCAACAGTTACTCTTTATAGCCACATGCTATCAGCTTTAAGCACAAATACACACTGTATGTCATGCACTATATAAGGAACTGCTGTGTGCAGTTTGATACACCTTGCAGACAACCGACTGTCCTTGGCGCTTGTTTTTCTGTATGATAAGAGGATCTGTGCTGAAATGGAGATTATATCTTAATAGGCTTGGCTGGACTTACAGGAGCAATAACAACTTGTGGATTAACCTCAGTGCAGTCATACGCATTAGGATGGGATTAATATGCTGTAAGCATGTATACCTGCTGCTGAAGCGCAAAGGGAGGAAAGAATGTAGCGCGTCTTATGCACATAAGCAGAAAACTGAATACACACCTTCAGTGTTTAAAATCGCACCATTTTCAAAACAGCGATAAGCCGGCCGTGGCTTGTGTTAACCGTTAGAAATCATAGTTATTGTTGGAGATGAAAGTATGCGTTAATTTATATTAATTATTGATTAGGATGTGAATTTGATATAAAGTCTTGTTTGTGGGGGGAATTTCTTTTTTTTTTTTTTTACATTATTGACACATTTTTGTCATCAACGTAAATGGTGTAAACTCAGACCTGTCAATACAAAACAGAAAATGAACATAAACATACAGTACTGTGTGGAAGTTCATTTGTTCATTTGCTAAGAAAAGTGTTAATATTTGAATAAACAAAAATGATATAATATTAATAATGAGATATATTTAACCATTTCCTAGCCCAGTATTATATGTAGTTAAAAAGCAGCTCCTGGTTTGACCAATCAGTGCTCAGTAAATTGTGCTCATGATGTAATTGATGATATTAACGAGTCTCTGTGGCAGCTGTGAAAGGTGTGAAGGAAAAATATGGACCCAAGAAATTCTTGTTACTTTTTATTGTTTTTATGTTTATTTGAATTATGAATGTGACTTTATTCTAATGTATATAGTGAAACTCACTGCTGAGGCAAATTGTTTAAAAATTTGCTTAGATGCCAAAAACTTTCGCACAGTACTGTAGATCTATATGTAATTATGCACTCACATCTCCTTGTAAAT
Source organism: Pygocentrus nattereri (assembly GCF_015220715.1). NCBI lineage: Eukaryota > Metazoa > Chordata > Actinopteri > Characiformes > Serrasalmidae > Pygocentrus > Pygocentrus nattereri. Next base: position 30,772,321 of record NC_051229.1, read on the forward strand.
AGTATAGCAAAAAGACTGTAGAAACTCCACAGACATTTATGAGTTAAAGAGTAGTTAAAAGGCCCTTCGAACTGCTGACAGTATAAAAAGCATTCTCTCTTATTGCCTTGGTGTCAAACCAGATAGCTACTATACACCGTACCTAACACAGGCCTTTCCTATATGTACCTTTTGGCACTTTATTGCACAGACTTATGCCTTTCGATTCCCCATGGTTAGAACACTACTGCAGCTTCGCTCTCTTTCCTACAGATAATTAAAATGAGTCCTTCAGAGTTTTTCAATCTAAACTATTTGTCTCGACTGTAGCATAAAACCAACTACCATGGACAATTTGCATACAGTGAGAAAAAGAAAAGAAAACACTGTTGACTCAAAACAATTACAATAGAAGATAATTATAATAGAAGCCCATACATAGATCTGTTTTACACTAAACTCAGAGGAGCACAGTTGTATGGAGTATGAAGAATCCCACATGACACTTACATTTGGCTTAAAGGGAAAGTCCATACATGTTTTTGAATTAATGCATAAGTCACCAACATGTAAACAAAGGCATTCGGAGTGTGCGCCATTCTCGAAAAACTTCAGAATTGCTCACAGTGGCAGTGATAGGAACCAGACGTCTGAAGAGCTTTGCGGGTGCCTCTAAAAGCTCCCTCACAAAAAGGTACATGCATGGCTTGGTTACCTGTTATTTTCAGATTTACTACGATTTTACCATCATCAACGTTACAGATTTAGAAACTCAGAAGACACGAAGGTTCACTGGTGACAGTAAGTAAAACGGCCACACTGTAAACTATATTTGTGTTGTAGACATCACGACCCCTGGGGTTCACCACCAAATTAAAGTACATTTGTTAGATTACATTTTCGGCACTTGGCAAATGGTCTTATCCAGAGCGACTTACAGCTTGATCACTTTACACAGGCAGGTGAAGGTAGTGTTAGGAGTCTTGCCCAAGGACTCTTATTGGCGTAGTGTAGAATCAGTAAGTTTCACTGCAGCATTTCACTTCCAACTTCTTTCATTACTTCATTTACATCTCAATGATAAAAATATGCAGAAATTTGGTGGACAAGTACAACTTGTTCTACTGTAAAGTTCCCTCCCACTCCAGACCAGGGTAGGACATGGAGAGAAGTGTATTTCCTGGCTGGATATTCATGCATTCTGCCCCATGTGCTGAGAGGCTTTAATGTTCCAGAGGTGGAGAGAGGGAAGGAAAAGAGAAGACGCATCTGCTTTTCCTCACCCATCCACTTTCAGTCTAATTCAGGGACTTCTAAAGCTTTGGAACACTAACATAAACCATCCAGGCATATTTCAGTGTAAAGAGCTTTACTTGGCACAGTTAAAAACCAATGCAGGTCCCCAACAGTGTCGTAAAACAGATCACCGTTAAGACAGAGGACTGAATTTCCAATAGTTAAAAACGATACCAGCGTGATTCACTTGAGAAACACTACAGCTAAGCGGAAGCTGTACAGACACAGCTGTGAGGTTACTGGTACAGGTATGGAATATCTGAACTCATCCCAGTAGTCGTTTATTTAATAGAATATTTTAATAAGGCATGTGTACTTGTTATCTAGTTATGTGTATCATCTAGCCAGGTTTTAATAACGCTGGTAGGTGCATCAACTTAGCTACGAAAACCCAAAGTGGCTCGAAATCCCATCTCTCACCGTGCACTTGGTTGATCTCCGAGTTGGAGGACAGGATTTCGTCAGCCAGTTTCTGAGCAGTGGGCAGCACCTCTGTGTGGTGGGCTGTGATCAAATACTGCACCAGCTTCTGCAACTGGTCCCTGTTCATCTGGAAGAGCGTCTCGGAAATGGGCAGCCTTAGCTTGACCTGCTCAGGCTTGCGTATGCGATAGAGTGATAGCGCCACCACGTGGGCACAATAGAAAATGTCACGGTTGCCGCAGCCGCACGTCACTGATGTGATTTTGCAGCGGTCGAAGCTGATGGCCACTCGGTGCGTTATCTCTGGCTCTGACTGAGTGGCCGGTTCGGTGACCGTCCCACTGAGATGGAAACCTAGAGAGAAACAGACAGAGAGGGGGGAAAGGGTTAGCAAAAGCAATAAGGGACGCCAATAAAGGCATATTTTAATGGATTGACGATAATAAGCACAACTGAATTCCTTTGACAGCCGCTCATAATGCTGGTCGCTGCGGTAAAGTTAGTCACTTTAGAATAACAGCATTTATTTATGAGAAAAACGAGCTAAAGTAACATATTAAAAAAGTCAGATTCGAACTGGTTGGGGGGGGGGGGGGGGTGCTGTGGCTAAAAAGACAACATCAGTAACCACATTCGAATAAAAGGACACACACTGTAAGCAAGTGTTATTCTAGTGTGCGCTCTGTGAAACTAACCCGATCAGAGACATTGTAAGTCAAGCTGAGGGTGACCAGGGAAGCCTGCAATCCGAGACAAGTGGTCACCAGAACCCTCCCTGATGGCCAAATAGTAAAAGCATACAGCAGTTACAAAACTAGCAACTGTCCAACATTGTATGTATAGAAGAGTTTCTTACACGGTATATTAAAAAAAAGGATTATATATGTGGTTATGAATATATAAATAGCAATAAGTGTATTACAATTTACAGCCAGGTTTACTGTGCACTATGGGTTGCTATATTGGTCAGTACCAAAGAAACCATAATCTAATACTACTATTAATAATAATAATGATGATCTAAACCTGTAATAAATTAATATAGAGCAGTCATTTAAAATGACTCTTATCTGTTCATACAGCCACCAAAATTTCATATATACAGGACAAACACATGCCCCCATTTCTTGACGAGGGATAAAAGGAAACCTGTGTTTGAGAGTGTAGCCAATAGGCAAGCTCCTTCCCGACTCTCACCGGTAAAATATTAATGATGGTGGCCTGGAGAATGGGGGCTGGGCGATGGGGATTACTGTATCACTACACCATGGCAACCCACTCTGCTAACAACACCCAAGAGTTGGATTACAGTAACGCTGAGACAGGCAGGAGAGAGGTTTCACATCTCCAGCATCTGGAGTGTGTTATAAACATCCCAGTACTGACTCACAGCCAGAGTAGGGGGCACAGCTTAACAGAGCACAGCCTCGGGAGTCCCAATTCAAGCTGTTGGTACACAGGATTCACCCTATGAATTGTACTCTGTTCATCACCAAGGCTTGGCATTACCCTCTGGTGCCAAACCAGAACAGATGTTAATAATGTCTGGAATCGCTATTCAAATATGTGTGTGTAAAACTGACAAACATAAATCTAAATTTACAGCTATAATTTGGTCCTTAAGGGCCTTTCAAGTTGGCTTTTTTATTTATTTATTTATTTTTAAATTGTATACATGTGATCCAGTTAGTTTTGGTTTCACACTGGCTGTATTTACATGCAAATATTTTTGCCAAACTGATTGAATACATTCCAATTACAGAATTAAGACTGAAGTGTTTATTCTCACTCTATTCAACACACTGATGAAAATCTCCACTTACATGCTCACTACAAGTAATCCGATCCAAAATGATGCACGTGTGGAGAACGCTTAGAGTAAACGTTACCATGACAACGAACATCATGCGAGTCCAGTCAGAGTGAGATGAGCAGCAGTGAGCAGTGCTTGTGTTTTTAATTACTTTAAAAATAGATCAGACTCAGAAAAACGTACTTCACATCCTTATTAAAGAAGGCCGAGAGGAAGACGTCGTGTTCTGAGACGCATAAGCTGGACGTCCGTCCCACCGCCGTCTTTTAAAGATCAGAGCATAAATTTTGTCTGCCCTGCAGACCAGTTTCTGCTATACCATGTTGAACGGTATAAACTTTTGCTGTGGTGCGACGCACAGAAAGTACTTAAACTTTCCGATAGGGAATGTAATCAGATTCAGGCGTTTACACAGATATTATTCTTCTATTTAACGGATTAATTGCAGGATTACCCACCTCATTAACTCACATAGGAACTGTATTCCGAAAGGCCTCGATCAGACTAGACTTTTCCGACTGAAGTGTTTACACAGACGTATTTTATTCTGATTAAGCTATTAGCTGGATTATTAACGGATTATTAGGCTGTATGTGAACGTGGCTAGTGTAACTCCCTGTTGTCATCACCTATACGAGACGCATCTCTCTATACTTAGCAGCACCTGGTTTGTAGAGGAGGGTGCATCTGACATCACGTCAGTTTGGCGAGTAACTTTTTCCGTTTGAACGGAGAAAAATTTCCTCTCAGAAAATAAGGTACAGGTTTTGGCATTTTTATGCATTTTTATCAAGCTGACTTTGTAATTTAGTCCAACAAAATGTCAAATGTTTCATTTCCTCCGGGTCATTTTCACTTCTCTCCTGGCTCTTTTTCTTCTTCTGTTGTTCAACGGGTGATATGAGCCTGCCTCAACTTCCTGTAAGTGGTCTGATAGTCCAAACTATCCCGAAAGACCACGGTGTTCACCTCTTTCAGTCTGAGGAAACTTTCACACTTTTATCACACTATTTTGGTTAGGATCAAACTGCAAAGCCTGGTGCGCCGGACCGAACAAGGTAGGCGTGAAAGCACCCTAAGCATTTAACGTGGGATGAAAATCGACATGTTTATGCGCATCCTCACAGACCTGTTTTGGCAAGAATTCCTGCGTATTCCTTCCATATTAAAATGCATTATAAAAGACATAAATGTGGCTATGAATACATAAATACCAATAAAAGTATTACACTTACATACACATATAAACTATTACACTTTACAGCCCTACTGCTGCACGCTTTCAAACTGCAATTTCAACATAAAAGCGATAAATCAAATCATTCAACCTTCAAATGTTTCACTTCACAGCTTTAAAAAAATAAAAATAAAACCCAAAACTTTGGGGAAAAAAAAAAATATTGATATTATTACTAAGCGATTCCAAACTTTTCGAATGGCACCGTACAAATTAAACATACACGCAGAGGGACACCGCCATTAATTCTCTGGTTAGGCCAGCACGACTGGGCTGTCTAATAAGCACAAGCGAAAGCCGGCTGTTGCAGTGCCAAATCCCACAAAAGGCTTTTCCAGACGAGTTCTTCTGAGAAAGGCGGACCCCACCAACCCCTCCTTCAGAGTTTTCCTTTTTTTCCCCCTCACCCCCCAGAAAAGAAATCCGTAGTCCAATTTACTGCCAAACCCTTTCAGGCAAAGCCAGCAGCACAGAGCCACCTGATTAAGGCGAGTTTATGATGATGTCTGTTTCCATTTTGATAAAAGACAACAAAGAGACAGAGAGAGACAGAGAGAGAGAGAGAGAGAGAGAGAGAGAGAGAGAGAGAGAGAGAGAGAGAGAGAGAGAGAGAGAGAGAGATTCTACCTTATGTGTTGCAAATGACTAGTGCCACAATGGTGAGTTTAAAGCAGATTTGGGGCACAGAAGCACACGAAACGAGGTGAGGAGAGTGTTCGCGCAGGCCGCTGTCCTTTTAGGATAATCTATTAGCAATTTAGCCAGACACAGTGATTGTGTCACCGCTGAAGAGCCGTCTCTGTTAAAAGAGCAAGCGCACTGATGGATTCCTTCCTGCAGTAGGCGTTTCGCTGCCAAACAGCTTTTCTCCTCAAAAGGACGCTGGTTGAATGCAAAGGCCGAGGCGTATTTGCAAGGCCAACATCGAAATGCCTCGCCGCTGCAGTTCATGCAAACTTCTTGAGTGTTTTACATTTCAAAGTGCCTTTGGCGTTCGGCGTGGACCAAGATTTCAAGCCTCTGCTATGAGATCATGGTGACTGGACTGCAAAACAAAACCTCTAGCAATAAACTGCAGAGTTGTTTGTTTATCGTTATCACGATGCCGGCCTTTCAGTACTCACAGCACAGAAAGTTGTAATATGCAAATGAGCTGTTATCAATAACAATGCTTTTTTAAATGCTGTGAGCATTCTGACCAATCACAGATGATCCAGATAAGTTTGGATGAAACAAAATAGTCACATGATCAACCAACAAGCCATTAAGGTCAAAACAATGCAGGCCAGTTTTTAACCAGGTCAAATTAGTGATTCCACCTGTGTGTTTTTAGGATACTGGAAATTACAATCATGATATGTACCAACAACAACTGCAATTCTGTCCATGCTATACAGTCCAAATGTGCTGCAACGTACCAAAAGATGTCAAGTACAGGACCGGCTTCATTATCAATGCAGTAAATACAGTAAATATGTTGTTAAGCAGGACTACAACATGACACAGTGAATTGCTTTTGTTCCAACATTTCACTGTTATGTTAATTTAAGCTAAATATCTCAGTCAGAAACGTTAATATAACTAATAGTGAATAAAACTGAAAAGCCATCATATCAACTTGCATTAACCAAAGCTTTATTAAGCTTTGTGGTTTTACATTAATTATTACTAGTTGCCTTCCAGGTTTAAACCAAATATTTTACTATTTATTTTTAAAACAACATCCACAGGATAAATCCATCATTAGCAAAGCACTTAAGAAATTATTTGCCGGTTTGTCCTCAGCTTTTCTACTAGTTCAGTGACCACCACCCACACATCAGGCCTATGAATATGGAACTGTGCAGTACCACACGGCACTGCACTGCCCACTACAACCCCATATTCTGCATTAGTGGTCAGAGAAAAGGCATTACTCTAAAGGTTATAAAAAAAGAAGTGCTTTAAGAATAATCACCACCCCTCATTCTCTCCCTGCCTGCCTCTACCACGCTGATGCTGCTCCTATAAACTGCTGTTTATCAGATGTGCTGAGGGATGACTCAGGGATTCTCAGCTGGAGAGAGAAAAAAAAGGAAAAAGAAAAGAGGGAGAGAGCGAGAGAGAGGTAGAGAGTGAGAGAGAGACAAAGAAAGTAAAAGTATGAGAGAAAGCACAAAAGAAAAAAAGAGAGCGAGAAAGAAAAAAGAAAGGGAGAGAGAGAGCAAGGGAGGAGAGAGAAAGAATAAAATGACAGAAGATTGAAAAAGTAAGAAAGAAAGAAAAAGAGCGAGAACAAGAAAGAGACAGGGTGTGAAAGAGCGCAAGAGCAGGTGAGAGAGAGAGAGAGAGAGAGAGAGAGAGAGAGAGAGAGAGAGAGAGAGAGAGAGAGAGAGAGAGAGAGAGAGAGAGAGAGAGAGAGAGAGAGAGAAACCCACACACTGCCATGGGGAATTTTATGAGGCTTGGTAACCCAGCAGGAGTCACTGTGCTGTCTGCTGCGCTGCTTTAAATGGAGGATGATGGTGCTGTAACAGTAAGAGCACCAAGCAGGGGGTCAGTACATGGTGTGGCTAATCTGCTCACTTACTCATTGCAGGCCTGTAGACAGGGTTCCTGCAACCTAGAGACAAGCAGAAGATCCTTGACATGTTACTGATGATCAGCCTGGAAGCACACTCAGCCGACATTTCTCAGATACCAACTTTCGTTATGACAATTCATGTAACAGGTTTGGTCAAAAAAATAAACCTTTAAATACGACATTCCTGAAAAGCTTTCCTGACAGAAATATCCAGAAATTATCAGAATTCAAAACACACGTGCATCCATTCAGATATAGATTACTATGCCTGCACTGAGTGTGCATTTCAGCAGGTGCTCTCTGAGACGCCGCCTATCTGGGCTGGTGCGAGTGACAGAGCCTGTGGACTTTTGCAGTTTGGAGCCCATTGGCTCATGTGACAGGAGAAAGAGGAGAGAGGCATCTGCCACAGATGGATGTGAAGGGTCCTTCTTTTCTTTCATTATCCTTCGCTCCTTTCCTCTAAACCCCCCTCGACCCCTTCTGCACGCGCCTTTGTTGCTCCACGGTGGCACTGAATGCTCCTCTGCCGTTCTCTCCATGGCTGCTCTTTTCAGGACGACCTCAGACACCGTCTGTGTGTGAGAGCGTGTGTGAGAGAGAGAGAGTTTTTCTGGATATTTTCTGATCATTCAGTACCTGGCACAGATGCTCTGAGAGTTTTAAGTGAGGAGTGTTTTGCATTGAAGAGAGAGAGAGAGAGAGAGGGAGAGAGGGAGAGAGAGAGAGAGAGAGAGAGAGAGAGAGAGAGAGAGAGAGAGAGAGAGAGAGAGAGAGAGAGAGAGAGAGAGAGAACACCTGTATAAAACATGGTTAAATAGAGAAAAAGAGAAAAAAGGGGAGAAAGATGAACAGAAAGAAAAAAGACAGAGGGAGAGGACAGAAAGAGAGACAGAAAGATGAGAAGAGAGAGCGAGAGAGAGCAAGAGAGGGAGGGCAGAGTGAAAGCAAGAGATCTAAAGAGGTTGACCGGAAAAAGAAAGACTGGCAAGGGACCAAAAGAGCAAAAGCAAATGAGTGAAAATGAGAGGGTACAAGAGAGAGTGAGAGAGACAGCAAGAGAGAGACAGCGAGAGATGTCGTAAGAAGATGGAGACATAGTGTCAATCACAATGAGCGATGATGCTGTGTCAGCCTGGAGAAATAATGATGCACACACACACACACACACACACACACACAGGAAGAGAGAGAGGGGTTTGTGTGCGGGCGCTCAGCCTGCTTTGCTCGACTGGCTTGTTTAAGAAACACAAGGCTGATGCCAGAAGAGATGACGCCAGTGTTTACATGAAACTAACGGCAAAGACGGAGAAAGGAAAAAATGCAGCGAACACACACACACACACACACACACACACACACACACACACACACACACACACACGCACACGCACACGTCAAGAATGAACTGAACTCTAGCTGCACCCTGTGGCTGACAGCGATCCCTCTCGCGCATGTGAAACTGTCTAAAACGTGCTGTATATTTAGAGAACAAGTGGTTCAATAGGGGTGCAAACCTCCCTCATAATGATTCAATTAAGATTCTTTAGGAAATTCAATACATTGAACACATCCCGAACCTCGCGTTCTGAATGCTTCACTTGACAAACTCACTATTCATCGCGTTTACTTCACAGTGAACTGACCCCAAGTCATCAGCATGGCTACCACACTATACAGTTCACCATTTCAGCAGACAGCAGCTCTGAACTCAAGTTTTAACGTGGCTCAATTTAGAATAGGCCGACCACACAAAAGTGACTGGAGGAACACCTTACACAGGAGGAGAATACAGACAATAACGCATCAAACGTTTCTTGATGTTTATGGACAAAAAAATTGAGCACCTACCAAAGTGAAGATCCAATCTGATCTAAATGATCATTCTAAGCCGTCAAAAAGAAGGCACCTGATTCGCCACCTTTGATGCATGCTGAAAAATAACTATGCAACAATACAACAATATTCAACACACAACTCTATTATGACTGCAATAAATGACTATCCAGCCATGTAATGCACTCTGTTCGTTGTTGATTATCGCCAGGCAACTTTGCAATAGTGTCATTTCATTAACAGTACGATGGCATTTAACTTGGAGCAATAGGGGCAGTCGTGGGCTGGAGGGTAGGGAACTGGCCCTGTGACCAGAAGGTCGCCGGTTCAATCCCCAGTACCGACAGTCCATGACTGAGGTGTCCTTGAGCAAGACACCTAACACCCAATTGCTCCCTGAGCACCATGGATAGGGCTGCCCACTGCTCCGGGCAAGTGTGCTCACTGCTCCCTAGTGTGTGTGTATTCACTAGTGTGTATGTGGTGTTTCACTTCATGGGTTAAATGAGAGGTGGAATTTCCCTGGTTGTAGGATTAAAAAAGTATCACTTAACTTAATACAGAATTATAATAATGCATCTGTATATATTGTGTAGCTTTGATTGTGGATCAGTGAATCAAAACTATTCGCTTTATAAATGCTTTTTCACACTGCGGTGGTCCAGCAGTGCTAATAATATCCTCTAGAAACAGAAACAGCCTAGCATAGCTCATCTCTAAATAGTAGTGGCCCAGAAGCAGACGTCTCTGGGGGGAAGCATGTGTGGGCTTTGCCTTTATCCGAGTCCATATGAGAGCGGAGGCCTTTTTCTCAGAGTGCTAATCTCCACGCCACGCTGTAACGCTAAGCTAACAGCGTCGCAACGCACGCCGTGTCCTCCATCCGTGTGCCAATTCGCACAGTCTGTGTGAACCGGACAGCAGCGACGACCGCAAATGCACTGGCACTGCGTGGCGTCCACGACTGCCATGGCCAGCGATTGTATGTGTAACATTTCTAATTAATCTGTTGTCAGTTCCTGCTAATTCGAGCTTGCCTGGCTTGTGCTTCCAGAGTCATTTTAAGGAGGCCGCTCTACTGGCCATCTGTTTATAAAGGGGCGGGGGGGGGGCAGCTCATATCACTGCAGGCTGTGGCAGCCTTTCTGAACCACTAAAGCACTATTGCTGATCTGGAAACAGCAAAAAAGGAAGGAGGAGAGCGAAGGGGAATGATATTGGTTGGGGGTGGTGATGGTTGTCCTTCTCTCATTCATTCAGTCCCTCCCTCACTTGGCACCATCTGCCACCCCTCAGGCACGCCCACATAGAAGCCAGTCAGCCAATGGAAGTTGAGTTCACTTCCCTATGCTTTCAGTATTAACTCCTTGAATCCCAGACTACAGCATTCAATCCGTTGCCATTGACAATAATTTCCACAGTCCCATGTAATTAAAAGAAAACGTACTGACTCGGAACGTATTTACAAGAGAAGCCGATGGCTCAAATAAAGGAGGTGCCCACTGGAACCCATTATAAGAACATTTTGAGTCAATTGTTATTGCAGATTATTGATCCATCAGTGGGTTTTGTTATTCCGCAACCTATGTCACAACTGCAGCATCAATATAAGCATAAAGCTGAAGCAACTACCAACAACCAACTACTACCATATACTAATGTATAACTATACTAATGAGTTATATGAGCAAGGAAGTGAAAAGCTGGAGTTTAAAGGGTTAATCTATAATCAGTCACACAGTCTGAGCAGGACAGTCCCTCCTCCTCCCCTCTGCCCCACCTTCCATCTGTCCCGGCAGCAATACGGTTAACACCGCACCCCCTCCAACCACCACCACCATCTATCTCCACACAACAGACATGCATATGCACAAAGCTACACATTGAGGCCTGGCCTTGGGCCCCAGTGGCTGCTGGGATAATAAAAGGCTGATTGATTCATTCGAGACGGCTCCTGTGCGCCCCTCATTTGTCATGATCGCTCGCAATTGATTCCTGATCTGCCGAATTGTGTGGCGTAGAGAGAGGGCAGCGCATGGGGCTCAATCAGCCTCCTTTCAGCCAGCCGGCAGAGGCCGACACATATGGAAATATCAGATAACACCCAAAAGTGGGTGCTCCACTACGTCCAACTGCACGCACTGGGCAGCAGCTGACTTGTGGGGGTGGGCGGCAAGTATTCCTGCCAAAAAAAAAAATGGCAAAAATTAAAGTGTTGCATCAAGGTTGGTCCAATGTACTCAATGATATTAAATTACACTGAACATTCTGCAACGTGACCGCTATTGTGGCCGAAACACAATTTTCAAATGCCTAAATATGAGACGAGGGAAGAACGTATGAGCGAGTATGGTAGGGAAGGACAGAAAGAGAGAAGGGGGGTGGCGGTGGGGCTGCAGGAGAAGGAGATGAATCGGACAGACCGTAAGCAGCACCAGATGTCCCGCTCCAGATAAAAGCACATGCACTTGAAGTGAAACCATGCAGAATGGAAAAAGGGGATATCCTTTCATTGTTATTTCTGTCTCAAGGTCTTCTCGTGTTCGCTCTAAAAGGGCACTGAATATGCATACAGGCCCTTTCCATGGCATGCTGGGATTGGCTGTTTGAAGGAGGAGGCTAAGTGCTTTTTTTTTTTTTAAGCAGAAGGTAATGGAGTTCCTGCTCAATGACGCCTCTCCAAAGCACAGATCCTTCAAATGTAAGCCTATTTCCTCTTGCACAGACGCAGGAAAGGAAAGCAAACATGCTACTCTGTTTGCCCACAAACACACAAGACACAAGATGGATCTTGGGGGGGATTTCCCAAAATTACCCAGATAACTTAAGCCCAAAATCAAACTGGCGTTGTAAGACAGTGTTATCTTCATGAATGTACTCGGAGATGGCTACCAGCACTGTTTTTTTAAAGCAACAGAACTTGAGAGGTCGTGTGTCACATTACGGCTGTGATTTGGTCGCATTATACACAATAACGCACTCCTCGAGTGTTCTACTGCTTTAATTCAACAGTTAAATAAATACAGTAAGAAATTAATAAACCGGCCGTGAACGCGGCGTTTAATATGTTTTAATGTTCAGTTCCTTCCTCCTAATTATAGCTCCTTAACGAGCAGTCAGAGTAACGAGCTCCGCCCACTCACTGCTCAGCCGGCAGTTTGTTCTCCAGCTCCTTACACTAAATTCCCAAACTGTCGTCACCACTGAGCAGCTTTTAGTTTTTATTGGGTCAGTTTTACGGCCCAGTCTGATATGGTCGGACTCTGAAGATCAGACACGTCTGGCGAATGGTGTTGTGCTCATTTCTGGCTGATTCCAGGTTGTTCAGCTGTTCTTCTGTCACAGCTGCCGACTGAAAAGCTGCTCAGTGGTGACGACAGTTTGGCGTCTCAGAGTAATCCAGTGTTTGTGAAAAACTTGTGATGTTATGGTGAAACATCAGCATAGTTAGAACACCTCTCAACCAATCAGCTTGTGTGGCCGGAACTAACTGTTGTATAAAGCTACACAACAAACTTTGGTCAATGTTTATAGATAACAGAAGGTTTCAGAGTCAAAAAGCACCTTAACAGTCTATTTGGGATGACCAAAAAAAACTGGACACAGGTTGAGGCAAGACTGTGATGATTGAAGCTGGAAGTTTGCACGTTGCTAACATAGCGACTACATGCTCCAGTACTATAGTTACATTGCTTCTCCAGTTCTGCAGCTGCGAGGCAAATCTTTCACCAACAGGAAAACTGGAAAAATTTCCAGTTAACCCATTCCATTAAGCTGCCCAGCTACAGAAACAGAATGATGCCAATTCTACAATGCCAATTTCCTTCGCCTTCTGAAGTCACAACACACCAAGGACGGCTCACTTGCACCTGACGGCCATAAAAAGTCAATGGCTTGTGTTTACAGCCTAACCACACACTGATGCAGGAGTAGCCCACCGCTACCACAGAGTGTGTATCAGCTGTCTGTCCATCCGGCACGTCGCATATCTCCGCGGCACGTTGGCCTTACGCTGCCCGTCCCCTTAAAACAGCATGGAGATTAATATGTGAACATGTACAAACCATCTGCTCGCCTGGAATTGACAAGCAGCAGTAGGACAGGACACAACGGAGCCACATTAACCCAAGAGCCTCAAACACTGCACAACCAGCATCACAATAAACCGCCCGTCAAAAGTTTGGACGCCTTGCCTTCTTCCGAAATACTTATTAGTATAAAACGACCACGTTCAGATTCAATGCTCGTGGTGTGAAGAGCAGGTTTTGCTTGAATAAATAGTTTTCTTTCCCAAACTACTGTTAAAAGCACATTAAAACCCTTTTGGCCCAAAGGTGGTCTAAATATATGAAATGTTTAATCAAATCAATGGGATAAAACTGGTGTTCTAAGGCTTTATTTCTAAGACCGGGCTGTCAGACGTATAGCTTCAAATTCATTTAGATGTTTCTAAATGTAAGTTCTTCAAATCCATGTTTCTATCTATATACACCTGGCTAATTTTCAAAGGAGAACTTCACTGTTTTTTTTAAACAGTTCGATGAAACGCGTCTTTCTAGACAAAATGACCTAGAGTTGTTTTATGACAGTTTTGAGATGAGCTTTTTATGAATATACATTATTGGCAAAGCAGTAGCCAAAGTAAAACCTATTTGTTCAGGTTATAAGACACGTAAAAAGTCAGAAGACACGTGTAGGTTCACTGGCCGCTTTGGACTGTAAATAAAATCCCTGGGTTTTTATCACCATCACTGTGAAGACATGAGCAGGTTTCTCTACAATGAACCACGTCAAAGTGTTCTGAATGATTTTTAAATACTGAAACAGACGTATATTGTGAAAAGCTGGACATCACCCTTTCATATGTAATATTACTGTAAACAAAGAAAAGAAGCTAACATATTAAAAAGATTTCAAAAAGCTGAGGGTCCTCACAATTCTGACGCTACGCACGTCTTGCGATGTAGAACCGAAATCGATGTGGACAGCAACCAGGACGGCGGAGGAAACGACTTCTGCTAAAAGCTAAAAGCTCTCCCTCTCAGTAGGCCTGGCTTGACTGGCTGGCTGGCTCTCTCTCCCTCTCTCTCTCCCTCTTTCGGTCTCTCTCTCACTCTCCCTCTTGGCCTCTCTGTCTCTGTCTCTCGGTCTCTCTCCCTCCATGCTAGCAAGCACATGTGCCTTTGAGCTGCTCCACTCCCACAACATTCCTTCTTTAACAGTTTCCTACGAGCAGTTTGGACTACGGTTTTCCCCGCAGCCGTAAAACAGGCATCAGAGCATTCAAAACAAAAAAAAAAAAAAAAGGAAGCGTACAAAGTTTGTGTGTACTTCACGTCTGCATCTACATCTCGTCCACACACTGCTAACACTTCATCATGACTGTCTGAAAGTTAACTATTGTCTCCTGCTCTCCATCCCTCCCCCCGTCTGTCAGCAATGAAGAGCTCATCAAGCTGCGGACTATCTTTGCTATCTCATTAAAAAGCTACTATACCAGCATTGCCAATCAGGCCCTCCGTGAATAAAATGCTCATCAGCCCGAGCTAAACATATGGACGAGGACAAAAAAAAACAGAGGGGGGGGGGTTGAGAGCAGAGCACATAGACAAACAAAGCGTCAGGCTCGATAAGCACTCGCAGCTCAGCTTGGCTGCATTACCCTGATGAGACCCTGAAGGTGCGTGTGTCACTCACACAATTGGCTGCACTGGCCACAGTCTCTAATTACCAACTCTCAACCCCCCCGAACCCCCCCCACCCTTTCGTTCCTAAACTTCTCTATTGTCTGCGCACTCCCTCCTCGCATTCTCTCCTTCTGCTGGACCTTCTGAGCTAATGCTACATGCCTTGCAATACATGAAGATGTTATGTTGTGTGGTTGTTTATGTACCAAAAACACCAGAATTCACATTCACATGACCTCTCTTTACACCTCATAATTAAAACAGGCTTTTTTTTAAGACCAATATGTAAACGAGCTCTGATCTGACTGGCTACCCTGTATAATTAAAACATAGTCCAGTCAAACACTGCTTACAACTTTTGTGTGAACGGGCGGCGCAAAACGGCTGTAGGATAAAAATGTGGCTATATGCAAACGCGTTAGTCTTTGTGACATCACAAAAACAACGAATTCAAAACAAGGAAAATAAAAAAATCATTTTCAATAATGCTTACTGTATGGATGGTGTAGTTTGTACACACTACAGAAAATACAGTTTTCTGTTATTTGGGCCCCTTTAAAAAAAGTGGACCACAACAAATTACTGTAATATGCAATATTAAAAACACATTGATGAGAGTTACACTGGTGCAATAATCTATAAACGAGCTCATTGGTGCTCAATGCATCAGCGTTGCATATTCAAACAATATATAAGACTCATTATCCATCTCTAACGAGATATGATTAAGTCTGGCCTGTATTAGTTTTGACTAAAATGATCTATGTTGGATTATAAGAAGGCTTTGATTTGTTTAGGATGCTCAGCATGACAAGAAATGTGATATGAGCTCTCATTTGCATACAGCATTCTACAGTGATATTAATATCACAGGGTTAATATATTTGAAATAACGATTTAAAGACCTACAGATCTGCGCAGCCGCAGCCTGCACTCCTCTCCTTAATGTGGTCCTGACCTGCTTTATTCACCCCCTATCCAAACCCACCCCGCCCTGGCCTGGCTGCCCGCTGGGCGCTGGGTTCCCACCCCCCGCCCCCCTTTTGTTCTCCGCAGGGCTTGTCTAGGCCTGGGGCAGGGGCCTGGCCTGCTATTGTGGGCCACAAAGAGCCAGCAGCAGAGAACAGGCGTCAGCTTGGAGGCAGAGGCCTGGACCAATGCCTTAACTGAGGAGAGGGGCAAGATGGCAAGGACACTGAAGCCGGTCGCCCACAGACGTCTGCTGCTGGGGTGGAACTGGATACGTTCTGTTAGCAAGAACATAGAAACCTAGTGCACAACTTTCTCCATCAACTTTAACATAAGGTTGGTGTGCCGCGATTGGAGTTTACCCAAGGTTCTCCTCCCGGACCATTCATGATGCTCCAAAATGTTCTCCTGATCAAAACGGTTCTAGAATGCTCTCCCCGTTCACGCTGTTCTGAAACGCTCTTCCCAACACGCCATCCTAGAACATTCTCATTTGTACTGTTCTAGAACGCTCTCCCCATCATGTCATCCTAGAACATTCTCATTTGTACTGTTCTAGAATGCTCTCCCCATTTCACAGTGCCTTAAAATGTTCTCCTCCACTCACAGTGTCCCAGAATGTTCTCCACCATTCACAATGTTCTAGAACCCCCCCCTTCCCCCTCTTCCATAACCTGCTCCGGACCATTCATGATGCTCTAAAATGTTTTCCTGATCAAAACGGTTCTAGAATGCTCTCCCCGTTCACGCTGTTCTGAAACGCTCTTCCCAACATGCCATTCTAGAATATTAATTTGTACTGTTCTAGAACACTCTCCCCACCATGCTGCCCTAGAACATTCTCATTTGTACTGTTGTAGAACGCTCTCCCCATCATGCTGTTCTAGAACACTCTCATTTGTACTGTTCTAGAATGCTCTCCCCATTTCACAGTGCCTTAAAATGTTCTCCTCTGCTCAGTGTCCCAGAATGCCCCCCCCCCCCCCCATTCACAACGTTCTAGAACCCCCCCCCCCCCCCATTTCACAGTGCCTTAAAATGTTCTCCTCCACTCACAGTGTCCCAAAATGTTCTCCCCCATTCACAATGTTCTAGAACCCCCCCTTCCATAACCTGCTCCGGACCATTCATGATGCTCTAAAATGTTCTCCTGATCAAAACGGTTCTAGAATGCTCTGCCCGTTCACGCTGTTCTGAAACGCTCTCCCCATCATGTCGTCCTAGAACATTCTTATTTGTACTGTTCTAGAATGCTCTCCCCATTTCACAGTGCCTTAAAATGTTCTCCTCCACTCACACAGTGTCCCAGAATGTTCTCCCCCACTCACAATGTTCTAGAACCCCCCCCACCCCCAAATACTGTTCTAGCATCTTCTCCAGATGCTTCATCCGCACACTTCCCATGATGCTAGTTGGTGGCACTAATGAACTTCCATTCCTAGTTAGTTGCATTAGCCTCATAGCTGATCTTGGTGGATCAACTACCCTCGGGATAAAGTGAAAATTGCGTGATTTTTGCTGAACCATCACTTTAAATCAGCTGGATCTTCTTTTTCCTAAGCAGCTTTTAATTTTTTTAAGCCCCGTTAAGCCACTTCTCAAACGCGGCTGAATACAGAAAAAAAAAAGTCTGAACATCACACCATTCATCCCTCCGTCTCCGTGCTAGTTTTGACCACGTTTAGTCCCACCAGCACCCCCACAAAGTGGTAATAAATCAGCAAATTTGCCCCAGAGCATTCTAATTGGGCTGCTTTTCTTATCTAATAAAGTCAGCAGAGCAGGGCGAAGCAGCAGAGCACCCAAACGCAAACGTGCAGATGGCCGCTGTGCATTGTGTATAACGGCTGACGTCTTCTCTCTGTCAGCAAAGTGAAGGGAATATATTCATCGGGGGCTTTGCTGTCATCCTTTTTATTACTGTCAGTCAAGTGTACAACTAAAGTAACCGCAGCAGCACATAATCAGAACATATCCAGCCAGAAACGGCTGATAATCAGATTTACGTTGGTCTGTTCCGAAAACCTTCCCAGGGTTCCCTTTTATTCTGAGAACCCAATTAATAGAAGACACAGCTTCTTCCAAGCAAGACTGCTTTAAGTCCCTCATTCACACTCACACATGCGCATGCATACGGAATAATGGGAAATGCTCTGTAAACAATACCACACAATGCACCTTTGCTGGGCTCTGTGTACAAAGAAAGGCCTGTTGCCAGAGAGCCATTCATCCAAACGGCCCTGAAGCGCTCCAAAGAGCAGCCCACCAATAACAGCCTCTTTCTCTACGGCGAGCTGCAAGGGACACCCAAGGTCACAGCTTTAAGTGGGCCAGTATTTGCCTGAAACGTATGATAAACAGCACCTATTTCACAGAACTGTGGCATGATGAAAGGAAATGAACCAACAACAAACAGCAGGTTTATCATCAATACCCATAATAAAAGCTGAAAACAGCAAATACAGCAACAACCACTGAACAGGAACTGATCACAGGAAAAAGAAGTAGACAAACATGACAACAGCATGACAATCTTACACACACACACACACACACACACACACACACACACACACACACTCTTCAGCCCCAAGGCCTTGCATTCTCTCCAAAGCTTTGACAATGCACAAATGACACCTCATTTGAGCTTTATGAGGCTGCAGCTGCTTTAAGTGCCTGGACACTGATACAAGGGCTTTAAAAACAGCCTTCGACTGCCTCTGGCCTCGGTATTCGAGTACCTTTTGGACTGCTGGGGCCCGTTTCACAATGGCAGCTTGATTACCAAGTACAGCTCACGCTCCTTAGAGTGTCAAAAGGAAAAGGCCATCTGAAAGTCACTTAAACACAAATTATGCAGATTTAAGCGCCGCTTTTACTAAGCAGGAACAGTGGCATGAATATTCATACTCTCCACCCAGGCACAGCTGGCCAGGACTGGGATAGAAGGTGCAAGTGCTGGCCAGTGAACCTGCTAGTACTTCTGCAACAGGACATAACATCTTACAGCCAGTTAAAGACGCGGGAAGGTGAAAAGCAGTGGAACAATGCAGCTGTCAACTCAAACAGCCGCTGCTGCCGCAAACTAAAGCACAGCTGGAGCTGGATTTGTTTTACCAGAGAAGGCTGTGTGATGTAATTTGTAGGATTTGACTGGCTGATTGGCTCTGGATAAAGTATCTTTGTAATTGCCCAAAATTCCCAAAGACAGTCTGGACTGAACACTTGATAATGAAAACACACCACTCAGAGTGTCGGTTAGGCTTTGTTATTCTGTTCAGTGCAGAATCAGGTTCTGCCCATCACAGAAGGCTTTTACTCCACTATTAATCCTGTCAGACTGTGAAAAACATGCACAGAGATTCAAAGTGGATTAAAATAACAGATCAGGTTGGTTATCAGTAAGGCTACGTTTGCACAGCAGGTAAAAGTGGCCTAAATCTGATTATCTCACCAAATCCTTTTTTTTTTGTTTGGCTGTTCCAGTTATCTTTTAAATGTGGTCTTCACGTGACATCAGTCTAAACAGATCAGCTCCTAAATCGACATGCATGTGCAAAAAAAACAGCTTCAGATGGCTCGTCCAGAGGTAAACAATCCTGACGGCTAGCAAGCACCACTCGCTCACGGAGCTTTCAGTTTCGTCGTCGCCAGCATCACAGGAGCCAACATGAAGCTTCAGTGGTCAACAGCTGGGCTCATCACCCAGAATGCGCTCGATTTCGGCGTGGAAAGGGCACGTTATTCTGCCACGGCCACTTCTTTGGTTTGTGTCCTCAACTTCTTTAAACCGGTCTTTGATGCTGCGGCCTCGCTGCCCTTCGTCCGAAACCTCGTCAAACACAGAGCGGCTGCAATGAGTCTCTTCTAATTTTTTGCTACAGAAACATCAACAAAGGTTTGAGTCTCAGCAGCGCGAAATGATGACGAATGTCGAGCTGGACTGACGTAAAAGTCACATGAATTCTGATCTGGCTGTTCAGAGTCCCATCGCTCCAGATACGTATTGATCAGTCAGATTCCATGTGTTTTTTGCTGTTCACACAGACACACAGCGTCACATCTGAAGGAAAGTGGGCCACTTTTACCTGCTGAGCCTAAATATGCTTCATGTTACTTCATGCTTCAAAAATGCTGCAACTGCTACAGAGCTAGACTACGCTGTATTAGATCATCGAAACAAGGCTGATTGGAAACAAATGTGCCGCCGTGCTGTTTACTTCAACACACACACAAAAAAATGTGTGTGTAATATGTGTGTAATATATATATATATATATATATATATATATATATATATATATATATATATATATATATATATATATATATATATATATATATATTATAAAAACAAAAAATACATGCAAACTGTCTTAAAAGGGAATAAACATCATTTGTAAAGAAAAATGCTTTTTTCCATGTGATGTTCACAAAAAAAACCACACTAAAAGTCTTCCTCAAGTTCAGTAAGACTTCGGTCATCATTTTGTAAACTTCACAACAGCAGCTACAAAAGAATGCATTTCTGGGCGGAGCATTAAGGTCACTTAGGGTACCTCCTAAAGGTAAAACGAACCCAGCTCAAACAGAGCTGAAGACAACAAAGCGTTTCTTCAGTCGCCAGCTCAATGCACTTCACTTCAAGGTTGTTGGCATCCCAAAGCTCGGCGTGGCATGGCACTGAAAAACAAAGGCTCAGGCAGTGCCAGCTGGCTGTGGAGAAGCTTGGCATGGCAGCTTTGTCCAGCTCCCACCACTCCATCAGACGGCTGGAAAAGGCTAAAGCTCAGGCACAGGCGGAGTTTTGAGGGAGCTGCTATAGAGCTCTGTTAAACCCTGGGACTCCAGAGATGAGAAAGGGAAAGGAAAGTGTTTTGCTGTTTTCACTCAGTCGTGAAGGTGAGGTATAAACAGAAAGGAGGAGGCTGCTGCCCCTCACTGGCCCACTACGCTACCACCTCTTTGGACGAAAAGTGAAGTGTGTGTGTGGTGTGTGTTTTTCAGGGCCTGAAGATTAGAGGACTCAGCAGGGCCTGGCAGGCCTTTAGGCAAACAGTGGGCGCTCCAGCAGCAACAAACTCGCACGCAAACACACACACACACACACACACACACACACACACACACACAGGTCTGACCCATTAGCTCATGTGCCGTGAGGGAGGATGGAATTCTACACACAAGCGCTAAAGTGCTGCAGGGCCGGGCTTTGGGGTTTCCTGTTACAGCTGAGTGGAGGAGCAGACTGACACAGCAGTGCTGCACACCACATGACAACGATCCATTTGTAATGCTGCTCCATAAAGCTACAGCATGGCAGCACAATGACTGTAAAGAAGCACATTGGCTGTGTTTACATGCAAACATTTTGCCAATCCGATTGAATACATTCCGATTACAGATTAAGACTGAGGTTTTTATGCTCACTCTACTCAGCAATCGCATCAAAATCTTCATTTACATGCTCACAACTAATCCGATCCAGAATGATGCACGTGTGGAGAACCGCTTACAGTAAATGTTACCATGACAGCGAACATCATGCGAGTCCAGTCAGAGGGAGATGAGCAGCAGTGAGCAGTGCTTGTGTTTTAAATTACTTTAAAAATATATCAGTCTCAGAAAAACGTCCTTCACATGTCCTTATTAAAGAAGGCCGAGAGGAAGACGTCGTGTTCTGAGACACATAAGCTGGACCTCCGTCCCACCGCCGTCTTTTAAAGATTAGTGCATGAACTTCAACTCCTCTGCAGACCATGTTGAGCGTTATAAACTTTCACTATTATGCGACGCACATGCAAAACGGACTTAAATGTTTTGATTGGAAATGTAATCAGATACAGGTGTTTACACGAATATTATTCTCCTATTTAACAAACTATTTTCAGGATTACCCACCTTGTTCAATCGGATAGAAATTGCATTCCGAACGGTCTCAATCAGACTAGATCATTCCGACTGAAGTGTTTACATGGACGTGCTCTATTCCAATTGATCCATTAGCCGGATTAGGCTGCATGTAAACGTGGCTAATGTCATACAACTTCTGACGTGAGCTGATAAGAGCACTTAACCCTTAAGCGGTACACAATGAAAGAGCTAACCTGCTGTTGAATACGAAGTCATAAAATAAAGAGCGCAAGTGGACAAAACACAATAAGAGGACGTCTCACACACTCACAAACTCAAACATCCACTTATTCTGGCCAAAAAGGCGTTGTTTTGCTTCTAAAAGTAATTTTTGTTAGAATTATGCCAACTTTAGTCTAGAATTATTACTTTACATATAAATGACACAGCAAGTTGAATCATACAATTACAAAATTCATTACATCGAGTTATAAAAGGTAATTACAATTACTTTCAAGTCTGCATTTCTAATTGTTTCCATTTTTTTTTTTAAATGTCCACAAGTGGCAAAAAACCCAAATTCAAATAAAATATTGCTTCTACTTACAAAAATTTATTATTAACTGTCTTTCAGCTAAATGTTTTGGGCTTGTTTCAGCGAGGCACAAGAAAGCAATCACTGAAATAAAACTACGCTTTTATTACTATTGGCCATAACTGCTACTTCTAAGAGTTAAGAGAAAAGCGCATTATAGTATTTATACAATACACACAGACACTGAGAGGAAGCAATATGGCATCATTATGGAAGAACGGCTTGTCACATAGACTGAGCTTAAAAGACAGGAGTGCTGCGCCGGTTTTTATGAGCTACAAGTGCGAAATAAACCGACTTGCACCATGATTTAAAGTTGACAGTTAGCACTGTTAAAGCTCAAGTGTTGAGATTTTCCCCCTCAGTCCACTAGAACAGCACGCTGAAAGGGGCTGCAGGACAGCAGGAGATTTTGCCAAAGCCCACCGCAGCCGGGCAGGGGGCAAGGGGTCCAGGGAGACCCCCCAACCTAGGGCCACGTGCCAAACATAATGACCCACAACCCACCGCCATGGCACTGTGGGACAGCAGGAGGCCTGAGTGTGTGTGCACGCATGAGTGTGTGTGTGTGTGCGCGTGTAAGGGTGTCCAACGGAATGCATTACTCAAATTCCACGGGCATGCTGCCTCCCTCACCACGGCAACAAAGAGAGGAGTGTGCAGAGTTTGCCGAGATGGAGTGTGTGCATGTGTGTGTAAGAGTTAGGGAAAGGAGGAGGGAGAAAGACATCAATGGAAGAGACTGGGCACGGTGCCAAACTTCCAGCATTTACAATAGCAGAGAGAGAGAGAGAGAGAGAGAGAGAGAGAGAGAGAGAGAGAGAGAGAGAGAGAGAGAGAGAGAGAGAGAGAGAGAGAGAGAGAGAGAGAGAGAGAGAGAGAGAGAGAGAGAGACAAGCAAGCATGTGTCTCTAAGGGGGAGGGCAATTCAATTATAAAAGAAAAGCTAGAGGTGAGAGTGATTCTCTCCTGGGGATGGGGTGAGCGCGGACATCAAATATTATCCACACAGGAAGTCAACATGAACACAGCGTGGAGAAAAGAGGAACAAGGGAGCGAGAGGAAGCCAGGAAAGAAGGAGGAAGGAAAAAGAGAAATTATTTTGACAGAGAGAGAAAAGAAAAAAGGCCTCTGCACAAAATATTCTGAAAACTCTAGGATGACTGTATCGTCACCGAGGCGGCAACGATTACTGGATATAGAAAGCAATTAAGGTGGACCTTAATTATGAGCCATCAGTTATTACTTGATAGTTTGTGTGGTAATGAATAGGTTACACCAAAGATCTTCAAACCCCTTCAACCCCAAACACACACACACACACACACACACGGAAGATAATGGATAATCAGCAGATTGCTTACATTTGAAGATCTTCCTACCTAGGTGTCCTTGAGCAAGACACCTAACCCCCAACTGCTCCCCGGGCGAGTGCGGATTTGGCAGCCCACCGCTCTGGGCAAGTGTGCTCACTGCCCCCTAGTGTGCGTGTGCTCAGTAGAGTGTATGTGGTGTTTCACTTGACCGATGGGTTAAATGCGGAGGTGAAATTGTTGTGGGACCGTTGTGGGACTAATAAGGGTCTCTTAATCAATATTCAATAATGCCCTTATTATCATTGTTAATACATTTACAGCCATGACAAAAATCAGTCAAATTTTTATAAGACATTTTTTCCTCGGGACAAAGCCAGAAACCAGTACAACCCTCAGAGAAATCTCCTTTCCCCGCCAGGTGCACAGTAACAAGCACATCCATCGTTTCCTATAGAACAAGACAAAAATGGAGCATCTTAAAGATGATCCTGCCTACCCAAATCCATCCAACATTGGGGCTCGCTGCTTCCCAAAGCTGGGAGCGGCCGCTGGGCAGCTCTCTCTCTCTCTCTCTCAGCCTGGCTGAACAGGGCATCATTAGCATGGCCTCAGAGCTAGCTGGAGCTGTGCCGCACGGCCAGCTGACCCGACAAAAGCAGGGCAGCCCCCAGAGCTGCTCCCCCAAAGCTGCCAGGTTAGAAGCTGCAGAACTCAAACAGAACCTCTACCGCCCAAGTTATATCAATCCAGACTGTTTTTTTATACTGCAGACTGTCCAGAATACATACACACGTTGGGCACTTTCTGCTGCCCACAGCCCACAGAGCACCTATGTAACCTTAAACAGCCAATGAGATTATTATCCATAAACATGGACATAATTTGTCCCACGTTTTATTCAGTTTTATAGATAACAGGATACTGTACAGCGGCAGAAACAACAAGTCATCTCGAATAGACTTTAAGTGCTTAATACGGCTTTAACAATGTACATATGCTGATTTAGACCAGTAGTCCCCGACCGTCGTCCTGGAGATCTACCTTCCTGCGCCTCCAACCCAAATTTGACCCACCTGATGGAGCTAATAAGGACTTCTGAAGGAAATGAGTAGATGGATCGGTCGAGGCTGATTTGGGTTGCAACTACAGTCTGCAGGGTTTGGGTCGGTAATTTAGACCATGTTTGCACTATGTTAGGCATTAGCCTTAAGCTTTAGGACAGGAGTATGTAATTAAAATTCAGTAAGCTCCAGTTAGAGAAAAGGTCAAGAACATCATAATATGTAACTTGCATTATGATTCAGTGTCATATACTGTAAACTGAAGTAGCCTAGTAATTACATCAACATCTTATGCCATCAACAACTGAACAACAGTTCAATAATATTTCAAAAACATTTATAGTAAGTTTACTCTTTTTAGAGCAACTTTCCTCTGACTCACTTTCTTCTCCGACTGCTGTTTCTCCACTCGCCCCTCTCCTGTGTGTGCATCGCTCATTCAAGTCTCAGTGCTAATCGTAACAAACGGATCTGATTGGCCGAGTTGCATCACGTGATATTTACAACGCATGCGACTGCTCTGTGAGTCTCCCAGGAGCTGAAGCTGTACCATAAAGGGTAGAAAAGCTACACCGATTAAAATAGGACCACCCCGTCCAAATTAAATAATTTTCCACAGTTTATCGGTTATAGGTCCAGGTCCACATGGGACAGCGTCTGGGGCCAGACTAGGCCCACGGTACGCCTATTATTGACCTCTGCTTTAGGGCAATAACCAAACTTCAGAAACAAAATAGGTCGAGGCTGATTTGGGGAAAGTGTATTTTTGACCCGTCGCAAAACTATCACTTTAATCCGTGTCTGTTTTCCTAAAGCAGAAGCAGACCCATCAGTGGTGAGGCTCAGTTGTGCTACACAGATCATTAGCTCCGGTCTGCTCACCAATTACGAGAACAGAGCTGGACTTATGGCCACAGCACTGAGCTCTGCGCCAACCGCACATGGGTATCAATCTTCGTTGGGACACCAAGTGTGTGTCCTTGAAGGCAATGGTGCGTGTTACAGACAGGGTTCCTATGGATTTTTAAACATAATCACTGAGGATTGTACACAACTTCTTGATCCATTTGAGCACGCACAGCCTTGCACCACCTGATCTCAGGAATCCGCTTAAAGAGATAGCTTGACACTGTTCCCCCTCACCACAAAAGCAGTTGACCACCCTGATAAGTTTTGTGTACTTCAGCTTTACTCTGGAGCTACAAAGCGTATGTAACGGAAGCTAAGCTCAGCAAAGGGGCCTAAATTAGGCTCGAACCACGCTGAGGTTATTAAATAAGCTCAAAAATACTTGTTTATATGGTGTCTGACACTGTATGACACACTTATCTGTAAAAATGGACAAACGTACACCACACCGCTAAAAGCAAGGTAGCAGCCACCTTGAAGCCTGACTTTTGTCCGTGCCTTTGTCCACTCTGATAAATAACAGCATTTGTTACTACAGGCATTCATTACAGCAGGGCCCAGTCTGACCACAAACAAGATCTGGCAGAACAGGACGAGCTACAATGGAGACAGCGGAGGATGTGTGCCACTGCGGTGCAGTTCGGCGCGTGTGCGTGCGGCGACGTTCCTCATCCGTGCGGCTCTCTAAGTTGCCTCGGGGATGAGGGAAGGTTTTAATCAGCGTGTGAAGGCAGATCCATCAGATATGCTAATCAGAGATCTTACCTGAACAAATACCCCGAAGAGCAGTCTCATCCATCTTAATTGGGAGAGGCCTCGTTAATAATGCAGGGACAGAGACTTGGAAAAGGGATATTAATAGAGGGAAGGTGGGGGTGCGGGAGGAGGAGATAGGGGGGTCGTTTTTCCTGTCTTATCATCACACGCAGAGTTGAATTCAAATAGCATGTCAATGAGAAGGTAAGATGAGTCTGTGTGTGTGTGTGTGTGTGTGTGTGTGTGTGTGTGTGTGTGTGTGTGTGAGTGAGTGAGTGAGTGAGTGAGTGAGTGAGTGAGTGAGTGAGTGAGTGAGTGAGTGAGTGAGAGAGAGAGAGAGAGAGAGAGCTTGTCCTGTGGCTTAGTGAGAAACGTACATAACGATACACCCCGATCAGGCATAACATTCTGACCACCTCGTTTCTCTGCTCATTGTTCATTTTATCAGCTCCACTTACTGTATAGCTACACTTTGTAGTTCTACAGTTACAGACTGTAGTCCATCTGTTTCTCTGATACTTTGTTACCCTGTTCTTCAGTGGTCAGGACCCCCATGGACCCTCACAGAGCAGGTACTATTTGGGTGGTGGGTCATTCCCTTCACTGCAGTAACAGTGACGTAGTGGTGGTGTGTTAGTGTGTGTTGCGCAGGTCTGAGTGGATCAGACAGCAGTGCTGCTGAAATTTCTGTCCACTCACTGTCCACTCTATTAGACACTTCTGGTCTAGGTCAGTCCACCTTGTAGGTGTAAAGTCAGAGACGACAGCTCATCTGCTGCTGCACAATTTGTGTTGGTCATCCTCTAGTCCTTCATCAGTGGTCACAGGACGCTGTTGGCTGGATATTTTTGGTTGGTGATCTATTCTCAGTCCTGCAGAGACACTGCTGTGTCTGATCCACTCAGACCAGCGCAAAACACACACTTCTTCAGTGGTCTGGACCCCCACGGTCCCATGGACAGAGCACATGGTAAAAGGGGGCTATATATATATATATATATATATATATATATATATATATATATATATATATATATATATATATATACACACACATATATATACACACACACACACACACACACACACACACAATTTTAAAGCAACAACTGAACGTTTCTGATGGAAGCATGTTTATTAATTGTATACATAATGTATATCATTTAAATGTTTCTACTATTCTGTCCACAAATTCTTAAAGATTGTGTGAATTTTATATCCATCCAGCCCCACAGTGTGCACGATCTAAAAACACACACACACACACACACACACACACACACACACACACACACACACACACACACACACATACACACACATACACACACGTGTAGACTGACTCACAACCAACTGCAGAGCTCCAGGAAAAAGCCTGCAGACTGTATTTCATGGTACTTCATCAATGCAAAAACTGGCAAGACAATAGTCTACAGTCATGCATGACTTTTAGCAAAAGAAAACCAAAGATAATTATCCCTGATTATGTTCTGAACCGGTTCTGCATTTGGCCGACAGACTGGAACACAATCTTTCCTAAGAGGAGCGAAAGAGTGTTCTTTGAAGACGAGCATAAAGACTGGAACACAAAGAGGCTTCTAGGTTGTCAGCAGAGGGGAATGGAGAGGCAGGCGTCTATTGTGCCGCTCAGGCCGACTTCAAAGCTGGGGTGTGTGTTTATGACACACGCAGCGTGTTTGAATTGGGCTGAACTCCGCGAGACAGGAGCACCCGAGGGAGAGGAGGGAAAACCCCAGCAAAACTCATACACATATGCTCAATGTTACCATGTAAAAAGGGGATTATGTGCCAAAAAGAAAGAAAAAAAAAAAAAGAGGGAAGAGAGATATTCTTCTTACTTTTGCTTTAAATCTGTCTTTCGGGTTTTGGGTCTCCTGGTATGAACAAGTGATTCTGTAACAGGGACCCTCATAAAAAGTGGGAGGACACCACTGACTGGAGAGGCCATTTGGCTTTGTTGGGGGTATTTTTTTTTGACAGCAGCACAAGAGGAATTTGGCTCTTAGGCCGAAAAGCGTTTCTGCTCACGACGAGGACCCTAGGGTCAGGAGTGAAGGACGGAACAATTGAAGGGTTCTGATGACACGGTCTGCTGGCTGGCTGGCCGGCCTTGGGGAGTTTCCAGCATAGCGCTTTCAGAATAACATGTATAGTGCCGACCTCATCGACTTACACAGAGGACCACACAATGGAATCTACTGTTCAGGAGAAGGAGGTCATTTTTCCAGTGTTGAATAGGTAAGCCAGGTGCTGCAATATCTCAACATCCACAGAGCTTGTCCGTTTATGGGCAGGACTTTATGGGCTCCAGCACAAAAATTTGAAATTTGACTCAAGATGTGTCTGTGTGAACAGCAGAAAACATTTTCAATTCCGATTCGAGACGCTTTCATACGTGGTACCGAAACCCGTATCCGATGTGCGGCAAATAGACTCCGTCTGAACAGCCAGTTCGGAATTCATGCAACTTTTACGTCAGTCTAACTCGATGATCGTCATAATTTCCCGCTGCCGAGACTCAAAACACTTACGCTGATGTTTCTGTAACAAAAAATAAAGGACTTATCAAATTGCGCGGCGTTCAAAGAGGTTTTGAAAGAAACGGCTGCGAGGCTGCGGTGTCAAAGAACAGTTTAACGAATCTGAGGACACGAACCAAAGAAGTGACAGTGGCCTCTTTAAGGTGACACACATTCTGGGTGATAAGCGCAGCTGTCAACCACTGGAACGTCATAATTGCTCAAAAACGAAAGCTTCAGGAGCGCCTGGCATTCGCTGGCCGTCGTGACTTTAGCTCTGGACGAGCCACGTGAAGTATTGTTTTGTTTTGTATCTTCTTTAGGAACCGATCTGTTCAGACTGATGTCGCATACGGATCACATTTAAAAGATAATGTGAACAGCCACCTGAAAAAATTGGATTCGGTGAGCAAATCAGATTTGGGGCTCTTGTACCTGCTGTGTAAACGTAGCCCTACATAATTTGAACGTTTTCCCCAACCACTTTTTGGGAGTTCCTGCCATGTTCTGGCACTAAACAGTCAGAGCCAAAAGAAGTTTTTTAGTCTGTAGATGTTGGAAAAAACAAAAGAACTACGAAATCAACTGTTGAAAATATGCTGGTAACTATTATTTAAACCCTGGTGCTCTTATGGCCCACAAGACTAGCGACTGATCATGGAACAAAATAAAGGCGACTGAATCATCTGAAAGTATGACACAGGTGAGGAGCCACAACATGACCACAAAGGAAGCAGTTGCTGCTATAAGAGAAAGAATTGAGACTGATTTCCTGTGTGGGGGGCGTTCTTCATGGAACCCACACACAGAACGCCCACCCACTCATGATATGAATCAACCTCGTGGCTGATGTTGCTTCGACCGGAATCATAAGACAGGGGCCTGTTCTATGTTTATGACTGTAACTGTACACACGTCAGGATCTTGTAAAACAATGACTCAGCTAGTAACTCGCAGCTTGCCGATAACCTCTCGGTGGCCCCTAACGGGCGCGTCGTATATACTGTAAGGAAGATTAAAGAGTCATCACGCCAGACTCATTCACATTCTTCCCAGAATTCAAATGAATCCCAGCCTTAGAGGCCTTTACTTGACAAAACTGGCGACAGATTTACAAGCACTGGTAGAAATCTCCCTGATAAAGCAACAATAATAGTTACTGTAAATGTTGCATAACAAAACTACACTCAAGAATGTCACAGTATTTTATCCTCTTAGCTTTCATCATATGACACCCACCTTTTAAATGCAGCTTATGAAATATGAAAGTTATGAAGGATATGACGAAGTGCGTGTCGGAACCACCGGTGGTCTCAAGGGGTTGAAGAGATTAAAACCACTAAACTAAAACTAGTGAAACTAAAGGGTTAGGGTTAGGCTTGTTTATATATTTATATAGCTTAAGCTGTTAAAGAGGTTAATCAATTGTCTCATCAAATTTCACAGTTTTCACTGATCAATCAATAAAGCCCCGTTTAAGTAAATCGACTGGCATCTCAAAAGATACACAAACATATTGCCCAATTTCTATTTCACTGGTTATCGATAATTTTAGCTTTCTGAAACTCATGAGACTGATTTTCATAATGATCAGGCTCTACTTCACACTTTTCTCAATTCCGGGGCTACACCCAAACCATCAGCATCGGTTCCAGGCCTGGACGTCTCGTTCCCCGCAAAGATGAGTACGCTTCACGCCTTTCTTTCTCCCTGTTTGGCCTGGAATAGTAATGAGAGACCGAGACTCCAATCAAACTGAATTATCCCAGAAAGGCCTCTTCAATCACTCGCTGATTTACCCTGCTGACGTTTTTTCTCTTTCGCTCCCTTCCCCCTCTCCTCTTCGTTTTCTAACCACCCCCATTTCCCTTCAAATGAGAAGCTTTAAAAAAAAAAAAAAAAAAAAGAAGAAGAAAAATAAATAAATAAATAAACGCACAATGAAAGACAGTGGTCATGAATATTCCTTTAAAAATCACTCTTTAAATGAAACCTTGGAAGCAAATGGACACCTGTTTCCAGGCTGTGGAGAGCCGCCCGGTGATGAGCTGAGGCCGCGAACGCTGGCTTTCATTAGGCAGCCTTTGTGCTTTCCCGTCACAGCCACAATGATCCACCATTTACTCCTGATGAAAACAAATTGTGCGCCGGGTGCTTCAATACAAGCGGCAGATTGGCCAGCTCCAAGCGCGAAAGGCTACACAAACCCATTACTGCATAATATCCTTAGAATGGAAAAACCGTCTGGGGGAAGTGAAGGTTGAACTGCAGACGTCACGACAATATCTGCAGTCAGTGTTGGGGCATTGAGACGGGCAATTAGGACCACACACATACCGATTCCGAGACCGCGTCCACACGCGCGCCGACCCCGAGACCGCGTCCACACACGCGCCGACCCCGAGACCGCGTCCACACACGCGCCGACCCCGAGACCGCGTCCCTACACATACCGACCCCGAGACTGCATCCATACCGACCCCGAGACTGCATCCATACCGACCCCGAGACTGCATCCATGCCGACCCCGAGACTGCATCCATACCGACCCCGAGACTGCATCCATACCGACCCCGAGACTGCATCCCTACACATGCCGACCTCGAGACTGCGTCCCCACACATGCCGACCCTGAGACTGCTTCCACCCACATACTGACTTTTTTTTTTTTAAATCATGTGTGGAGGCGTCATTTTGGAATATGTGGAATACGTTGTGTGACAATGGGAAGAAATGATATAGAGCCATGTCCCCCAAAGTGGGACTCAAAGCATCTTCGCACTGCTTGCTTAACTGCAAAATGACTGCAGTACTTTAGCAACTGATCATACCTGTGAGCCTACAGCCCATTACAATGCAGTGCACGTGTCTTTCAAACCAAACTGGAAGACCTTTGTTACATAAAGAACGGGTCAGGAAAAAAAAAGAAAACCTTACAGGCTGATGGCCCTTTCTGGAGGAATCAGATCAGATAGCATTTAATTGCAGCTTTCATGGGTTGCGCCTTAATGCCATTGTAAGGGGCTGGGTTTATCCTGAAGATAAGCCGGTGCACTTTCAACACTGATTTACACTTTGACGCCAGCGTCGCCCCTTTTCTGCTGCCGCAGCAAAAAAAAAGTGCTTAGCGCTCCCTTCTTCTGAAGAGAAATTATACCAGGCAAAAAATTTGAATTTAAAATCGAGGAGACAACACAGAAAAGTCAAAGCGGACTTGAGGAGTTTGGGGAGGGGGGAGGGGGGGGGTGGCTGTTTTTCACCCGGAGGGGCTGGCATATGCTTGGAACAGCCAAGGGACGTTCCCTCAGGATAGAAGACGCTGTCAGAGACTTAAATCTAACTCGGTTCAGGAGCCTTTTCTCCACAAATCTCAGAGGAGGAAGTGCTGCTTTTAGTACATTTGTGCTTTTGACCACACAGAGAGGGGACAATCGAAAAAACGTATCGGCTCTTTGAAACCAACCCGTAGAAGGACCACTTCTGGTTCCCTGAGGAACCTTTCAAATTAAAGCACTGTGGGGGCAGATGAAAGGTTTGAAAGGTTTAAATGACCTTCACATAATGTAAAACAGGTCACTAATAGAGTCCCGACCCAGACGCTGTCCAACGCGGACCTGGACCTATAACCGATAAACTATGGAGAGTTATTTAATTTTTGACGGGGTGGTCCTGTTTTAAATGGTGTAACTTTTCTAACCTTTGCGGTAGCTTCAGCGGCCCGAAGACTCACAGACCAATCACATGCGTTATAAATATTACACCTGACGCTACTCAGCCAATCAGATCAGTGCATTATGATGAGCACTGAGGCTCGAGTGAGTGATGCCACACACAGGGGAGGGTTGAGGCGAGAAACAGCAGTCAGAGAAGAAAGTGAGTCAGAGGGAAGTTATTTCACATGGTGTTCTTTAAAAAGAGAAAACTGATAATAAATATTGTTGAAATATCAATGAACTGTACTTTATCTGATTTGACTGTATAAGACGTTGATATTCCTACTCGGCTACTTCAGTTTACAGTACATGGCACTGAATCACGATGGAAGTTAGACACTCTGATGTTCAGGACCTTCTCTAATTAAAGACCCCTGATGTAAAGTTTCTAAACTAACTGAAGGTCTTGTCCTACGTTCTTTATAATAAAAGGTAGTGAAACGGTTCCTTGGACTGATAGAACAGAAGGACCACTTTTGGTTCCCTAAAAAAACCTTTTAGTGGACAGTTATTAAAAGGACTATTGCTGTAAGTGAGATGTGCGGATGAAGAACTGTTCAAGTGAAGTGTTTAAAGAACCTCCACATAACGTTAAAAAAAATCTTTTATATCATTCTTAAAATATCATTTTAGGACATTCTGCTACGTCCTTAAAAACACAAATGTGCCCAAATGTTCTTCAGAGCAATGCCATAAAGGAACCAGTTTTGGTTCTCTATAGAACTTTTCAAA